>NW_007741510.1:9398-12239 GCF_000696425.1 Galeopterus variegatus | reverse complement strand
ATGAAAATAATGACAAGCTCCAAATTGACTCAGGTTAAATTAAAAAAAGAAAAAAAAAAAACACTTTAATAGTCAAATAGCTTTAAATAGCTCAGCCCTTAAGCTCAGTAACTCATCTGAGAAACCAAAATTAAACTAAAATCTACCTGTTTAACTAGATGTTCTCAAATTTTCTGGCAACCAGCTGGTTATATTAAACAGACTTCTAAATTCTCTTCTAGTCTCATCTATGTAGTTCTTCACAAAATCCTATGGTAGAATTCTATGCTATTTTCTTAAAAGAAAGAAAATCCTCTCTGCCTCTTCTAGAAAAGTCTTTCATACTTTGCATTACAATGTAAATTTTTACCTTGCTTTCTTTAAAATAGGGTGAGGCCTCTGTGATAAGTCTTTGAAAAAAAACACAATCTAAACCTTACTGTCCTTTTTAGTAGTGAGCTTTTTTTACATCTTGAACAAAACCTATAAGATCCTTGCTTGTTCTTGTTGTTTACATCTGCATAAAAGCATGTGTAAGCTGTGTGTTATGTCTATATGTTCATGTCTGTATGTATAATTGTGTTGTCTGCAAGGTACCAAATCGGCTTATATTTAATGTGCACTCATTAAATAAATAAGTATACTTTTCAAGTTCATGTGACTTAAATTTTCTAAAGTTTTGATAAATGTATTTTCAAAGTTTAATTTAAACCTTTCACCTAAATTTGTCTTTAGGTCTATATGTCTCCTTGTTATCTCAGTTCTGCCTCCTGGCCATGCTGGGAGAAACAGTTTCTTTTTTGACATTATCTTTGTGAATACTGCCCTCTGCCTCTCTGGATTTCACTTGGTTCTAAATGTCACTTGGAAACCTGGGACCCAATATGGCTACTGAAAGGAGACCTATGCCCAGTATCGCATAGACCCTAGTTAATTAACATTAAGTGATAAGGGTATAGATCTAATATGTCCAGTTTTCGGCTGGGAAACCATAAATATGTATTTGGTAAAAACAGCTAAAACTCAAACTGGGCTTTGTATAATTTGCTCTGATAAATGGATGCCTTTTTATGAACCCGAATGTACAAAAATGTTCTTGTCAGCATATATCCTTGCTTGGGTTTCTAATCAAACAGGATTACTAGAGGTCTTCTCACTTGACTGCTCTTAATACAAAATTATTAAAGATTTTCTTTGTCCCTTATATAACTGGTTTAAGAAACTTATTTCATAATAATTGATTGTGCTCTCTGCCTTTGAAACCCTTTGCCACTTTGGTTTTATTTTCTAATAATTTGTGATTTTATTCAACTAATTGTTTTAAGCCTTTTATTATTTGACAAAGCTGTCCAAAACTAAATTCTGAAAGCTCAGCCTTTTGGTTTAAACTAACTTGGAGGAGTTCCAAGGGCCCTGGAGCTTCTCAAAGGATATATAATAAATGTATCAAAACTAATTCGCTTATTTAATAAATTAGAATATGTGCAAAGGTATTGTCAGTACTGAAGGAGCTATGGATATGTGTCCCCAAATCTTGCAAGGTTCTTGCAAATCTGCGTCTTGATATAAATGCTATTGGTTATATTCTTGGTTCAATTATAATTTTAAATGCTATGTTAGGTACATCTTCCTGACAAATCTTGAATTCATACTTTTAAACTAAATGTCAAAATTCTAATAAAGAAACTGATGGGTTAGCGAAATTGTTCACAAAGGACAACATGACAAAAGTTAATTAGTGAACCAATTAAAAATAATTATGGGTTTTTACAGTTTCCTTATTTTGAAAGTCTGCTGGTTCTCTTAATGTTTTGTTTTCCAAATCTCACACACAAAAAGTTTTGTTTTCCACATCTAAAAAAAAACAAAGCTTTCTGATTCACTTTTGATGTGTTGTCCCCTCCAAAACTCATGCGGAATTTTGATCCCCAATGTGGCAGTGTTGGAAACTGATTGAGTCATGGGGGTGGATCCCTCATGAATGGATTAATGCTCTGCCTGGAGGAGGGGGGATAAATGGGCGAGTTCTCACTCGATTAGTTCCCGTGAGAACTTGTTGATTAAAAGACCCTGGCACCTTCTCTCTCTCACTTGCTTCATCTCTCTTGCTTCCTCTCGCCATGTGATCTGCTTGCACCCGCTGGCTGCCTGCCAATTTCTGGCATGAGTAGAAGCAGCCTGAGGCCCATGCGAGATGCGGCTGTCCCAGAATCATAAGCCGAATAAGCCTGTTTTCCTTATAATTTACCCAGTCTCTGTTATAGCAACACAAAATGGACTAAAACCCTCTCTCTTAAGCTATCTATAACTGACAACAGCTATGAAAAATATCATTTGAAACAGAAGTAAAAGCACTTGTTTTCTCCCTATTTGATCCTCCAAATTTAATAACTTTAAGTATCCTTATGATTATTATGGCAATGTGGCTATTTTTATAAGTTCACTGAAAATTAACTCTCTCACACTTTATAACAGGATATAATTTAAAACTTTGATTATAAGATAGCATGTCTTTTCTAAGCTTCTGACCCCTCTTTCATATTGCCTTAATTTGTCCTTACTGCTGCTTCATCCTGCTGTTCAACTTTCCTCACCACATGGGACAGAACACCACCTGGGGATGAGCCTTCCCAGCACTGTGGGATTTATACAAGGAAAAGTAAGACCTTTTCAATCAAGATATTGATCATCAATGCTTTCATGAGGAATGCATAGATCATTTAGGGGGAAATAACATCTTCTCTACAAAAGCAGTTCTCTAAATTTTACTGGCCTTAAAGAGGGTGTTTTTACTTTGGATGAGACATCCTTTTTTTTTTTCATTAAATTTTTATTTTGTCAATATACAATGTATATGATTAT
>NW_007741510.1:6426-8975 GCF_000696425.1 Galeopterus variegatus | reverse complement strand
AGAAAAAGAAATTCCACATGTTCTCACTCATTGTTGGGAGCTAAAAAAACAAACAAACAAACAAACAAATTAATTCACCCACATACACACACAC
Organism: Galeopterus variegatus; assembly: GCF_000696425.1. Taxonomy (NCBI): domain Eukaryota; kingdom Metazoa; phylum Chordata; class Mammalia; order Dermoptera; family Cynocephalidae; genus Galeopterus; species Galeopterus variegatus. The sequence continues at coordinate 8,881 of NW_007741510.1, read as the reverse complement.
AAAAACAAAAAACAGGGGTGGGGTGGGGAAGAAGATATAACAACTATACTTTCATGAAGTTGTTACAACAAGCAAACGGAAAGGACATTCTTGGGGGGGAGGGGAGAGAGGGAGGAGGGAGGGAGGTGTCGGTGATGGGCCATAATAATCATATACATTGTATATTGACAAAATAAAAATTTAACAAGAAAAATAAAAAATAAAAAATGAGAGTTTTCTACAAAAAAAAATAATAATAATATTGATTCAATCATCACACATTATACACAAATCCTGATAGTCAACTCTTCACCCCATAAATATGTATAGCCAATTACATTTCAATTAAAAAATAAATTTAAAATATTTTTTTTCAGTTGACTAGAAAATTAGATAAGCTAGACTTACATTTTAAATTTTCATGTGGAGTTTTAAGATCCCCCACTGGATGCCTGAACCATAGATAGTACCAAACCCTGTACTATCCGTGGGTGTCCATGTCTTCCACAACCAAATTTAATGCCTTTTACATCTTAATTAAGCACTTATCAGACACTGTGGCCACACCTTTTGCATTTTGAGGGGCAACAGCCAAACTAGCACAGATTTTTTTTTTTTTTCTTTTTCACAATTTCACAAACAGCAGGTTCCCTCTTATGGTAGGTCTTAGCAACCTAAGCATGATTGTTTTCCCTCCTTCTTAAGTCAAGAACTTTCACTTTTCACTTAAATGAAACATGTTAAGACTTCTCTTTGACATATCAGAATTGCCAGCATCACTACTCTTCCACTTTGTGGGCATTATTAGGTAAAATAATGGTTACTTGAACACAAGCACTGTGATACCATGACAATCTGAAAAACTAGGCAGCTACTAAGTGACTAATGGAGTGTAGTGTATATGACATGAATACACTGGACTAAAAGATGATTCAAGTCCCAGGCAAGATGGAGTGGGGAGGCACAGGATTTCATCACACTACTTGAAAGGCAAGCAATTTAAAACTTATGAATTGTTTAAATGTGGAAGGTTCCATTTGATATTTTTGCAACACAATTGACCATCTGTATCTAAAACCACAGAAAGTAAACCTATGAATAAGGAGGACTACTGTATAGAAGCTATTGCTAAAAGAATAAAATCACTATATTTACCACAAAGCAATTTTTATTTCTGGAATTTACCCCCAACATCCTCATAACATTTTTCAGTCAGTGGAATATGAATAAGATAAGTGCATGGACAAAAAATGAAAAAAAAGTTAAAGAGAATGAAAGCCATGGCTATTCAAACACAATTAAATACTGGATCTGCTATAGGTAGGGGAAATTTAATGATAGTGAACTTTGTTTTTCCTTCAGCACTTTATAGACCAATTGAGTTTCAAATGAATGGAGACTCTGATGTACATAGGCTCATGGTGAATTCAGTCACTTACAAGTGATTTATATTCATGATATGAAACATAATACCCTTTGGTCAAATGGAGACACCCATATGCCAAAAAGATAATAAACAGGTAAGATTAGAATAAGACAAATGGCAAATGTCTATATTATGACAGAAGGACCATCACAGATTAATTTGAAAGATTTTTCTAATTTACAGAATAAACAGCTTCATAAATATGGAGCCACAAAAGATAACAGAAAAATTTGCTCCTTTCATTATTAAAAATGGTATAGTAAGCAAAAACACAATCAAGTTTAATTCTGATTTCTTTTTAAATACAACCTACACATTTTTTATGAGAGCACACATATTAAGGAGTAATTTATTTTGAGTAGTTATATTAATAAATTAGTTTATAGAGCAATTAATAAAGAGTGAAAATATATATTAATGTACAGCTTGGATATCACAAAAAAATGCATTTATGTTTTTTTAAAAAAATCCCATTCTCTCTCTTTCTCCCCCAGCCTTCTGTCCTTTCCTCTCTCTCTCTCTCTCTCTCATCTCTCTCACAAGAATCAGTGAATTATATACAAAAATATTTACTATAGAGTCAGGACAAACAGAAACTAGACAAATAGGGAAAGGATCCCAGTTAAAAGAAAAAAAATGTGAAAACAAATTTTGAAGAATATGCTAACAGGTAGTCTACTAAAGGAATCCATTACACAATACATTTTGACTGACACACACAGGGCAAATTTCAGATACGTTGCAATTCTAACCTTTACTTTCCTTATGTGTCTGAGACAAGACAATTGTGAAAGAAAAATGAATCATATTTGGAATCTAAAACCCTGTATTGAATATTTAGAACCTAGTGACAGTGTGATTTTGGAAGTTATTTACCTTCTAAAACACAAATAAACAAAAATTGGCCAAAATTTTCATAAATAACTTGTTCTACCACATGAAGTTTTAATTATATGTGAATGATGCATATACAGGAAATATGAATTCCAACTTTTATTTATACAACTAAATAGATATTTATAGAGTCCAATGTTTAATAAAAGCATTGAA
>NW_007741510.1:0-5845 GCF_000696425.1 Galeopterus variegatus | reverse complement strand
TTTAAAATGAATCTTTGTCATTGTATTATGCCTGTGGACATGTCAGTAAAGTAAGCTTATGAATTGCTTATCAATAAGAATGTATTCTGAGAACTGCATTGTTACATGATTCTGTCATTGTGAGAACATTATACAGTGTACTTACACAAACCTAGATGGTATGGCCTCCTACACACCTAAGCTGTATGGCACATCCATTATAATCTTGTGACCACCATTTTTGACCAAAATATCACTAGGAGGTTCATGACTGTAAGAGTGTGTGAACTTAAATTCCCCTGATACTCTTGTCAATATAATTTTCTGGTAACACTTTACATCTCTGATCTTGCCTGTCAGACAAGAAGGTAGATTATGAATGAAGGTATATTTTATTCCAAATCATGCTTAATTGGAGCATTTATCTACTTCACTATGGAAGCTGAAGGTATGATAGAGAAATAGTATGAGGGTTAGATTCTTCATCCAAGCTGCTCTTCAAAGAGGCATTATTGTTAACTAATATTTAAGGAAATTAAATTGTTTGTGTTTATGTCTAGCTGATTTCTTTTAAAAGATATTGGCTAGAAAGGCTAATGAATAGATCGTTTTTTCTAAAGCAATATAATCTTTCTAGAAAAAGAAAATCAATTCATTTTCTCAAGTCTTATGGTCAAAAAGCATAAAGTATCAGACAACCATGAGAATCATGAGAACAGTATTACAAACACTAAAGTAGAAAAGTATGATAGCAGCTACCATATATTATTAATATAGAAATTTTGTGTTCATTATCATACATAATCTACAAAGAAACGTGCAAATTATATAATTCAGCACCCTTGTGTAAATTTTAAAAACTGATGCCCGGCTACACCTATACTTTGACTGAGGTCACACGGTTACCGACTAGCAGAGCCTACGCTCCTGCCTAGTTATCCCTAAGGTCATCCTCTGCACTATTTCCACATGACCATATTGGAGACTCATTGCGACATGCCATAACATGGAAAAGTTATTCCTTAGGCATAATACAACATGCATACTTCATTCTTTAATACATACAACTTGCATACTACAATTCTTTTAAAAATAAATCAGATATAAAAAGAAAATGAAATTATAAAATAAATTAAAGTTGCCTGTAAAAGGCAAATATTTATTTTACAGCTCTATTCATCAAAATATCTAGGGAATCCTTCTCATTTACCCTGCTATGTTCGCAAGAAGGCATGTGATTTAATTTGTAATCCAATTTTGAGTTAATTAAAATTCACTATCTTTATTAATATATTAAAGCATATACTGTAATTTCTTATTTAAGGTTACAGCACCTAAAATATTTTATAAGTGATATAAGGTTTTCCTCTTACCTATGAAAATAAATTTCTCAGTCAGTTAAGGAATACTATGAGTACTGTGTATTTGGATTCTTATACCAACTTGTCAAGCTCTTTTTAAAGTCCACTGGGATGCTCAGAGAAGAAAAACATTAATTCTTCTGGGACAGAAAAGTAAGGATGATTTTTTTATAGTAAAAAAGTGAATGGATTCTGAAAGTATGTTAAGATAACGATTACATGAATGAGCTTTGGCATTTGATTAATAAGAAAAGAAATAAGAAAATGATCCTGCAGTAGAAAAGAAATCTAATGACAGATAACATAGTCCTGACTCTGATGCTGAATAGTTATGTGCCATTGGGAAAACAACTGACACTCTATGGAACTGAGCTTCATTTTCCCAGGAATGTAAATTGCGAATTCTGTGGAATTCTTATAAACATGTGCATAATAAAAGAATTTAGAAACATAATCTATGATGAAATTTGCAGTCTTTAATAAAGTTAAATATAACTTTAAACTGCTACACTTCTAAGTGGTATGAGAAATAGATTTAAGTGTACTGAATGTTTAGTAGAGTAATAAGATATAAGCACATGAGTAGGAAATACTGACAGGAGAGAAGGATCAGTATACATAAAACAATAATATTCTATGTAGCAGAACATTAGAATATAGAGCTCTGGCAGATGAAGATGAAACTTTTAAAGCTATATAGAGTCTTCTCTTTGGGATCCTATGTACTAATGTGTAACCTGGTACCTGGCTATATACATAAGAAACTAGTGGAAAATACATGAATGACTAGTCTCCACACTGAGAGACTGAGTTAGGGCATAGAAAATGTTGGTTATAAAATCTGACTATAAAAAAAGAAAGAAAGCTGATATCGGCAGGCAGAGAGCCCAATTGTGGGTCATCTACCAATTAATTAATTGAAATCATAAATTTATCTATAGATAAAATTCAATTTTATCTTTTCAGAAATTGACAAGTTGCTTCTACATTTTATATGAAAAAGCAAAGAAAGTATGAGTCATTACAATTTTTAAAAAGAATAAATTTTGAATACTCAAACTAATTTAAAGACTTACCTTAAAGATATAATAATCAAAGGTATTAACAGCAAAAAATAGATAGCTCAATCAATGGAACAGATAAGGCATTTAGAAATAGATTCACAGGCTTAAGGTCAGTTTATTTTTGACAAAGATACCAACTAAAATCTGCGGAGGTAGATAGACTTTTTCAAAAATGTGCCAGAAAATTTGAACTCGCTCATAAGTGGGAGCTAAGAAAGAAAAAAGGAAGGAAAGAAAGACCAGAGTGGTGCATTGGACTTGCAGAGGGAGAGAACATACCTGGGGATACAAAGTGGAGTGGGGGGAAAGAAGCTGGGGAGGGAGGCTGGGGATAATTAGGTGGGGGACATGGTGTACCAATGCAATTTGTGGTCATGGGCATACTGCCAGTATGGATCTGGCCTTCGCATCTTTAGCATGAGGGGTGACAATCAGCTTTGTATCTCATGAATATTCATAAACAATATAAAATAAAGAAAGAAAAAGAAAATTTGAACAGTCTTATGCCAGGAAAAGACATCAACTCATTCTTTAAGCCATGTATAAAATGAGTTTCAAAATGAATCGGAGACATTAATACAAAACCTAATGTTATGCATATAACATTTCTAGAGAGAACATAGAAAAACATCTGTGTGACCATGTGTTAGTTTCTTAATTGCACGTTCTTATTTAAAGCACAAAATGCATGAACCAAAAGATAAGAATGTTATATTGTACTTCATCACAATATAAATCTTCTGCTTTGTGAAAGACAACTGTTGAGAAAATGAACAAACAATTCAGACTTGAAGAAAACATTTGCTACTTAGCAAAGAACATGTAACCAGAATATATAAGAAATTCTCAAAACTGAATAATGTGAAAACAAAATAAAATAAAAATGTGCATAAATTTGGACAGATACTTCACCACAGAAGATACATTCAAAAAAATGTTAAATATCAAATTGAAAATAAATTAAATTAAAATTATGATGTAATTCTATATACATGTTAAAATGAGCAAAATTTTAAAATATAATATTTGACAATACAGAGTACTTTCAAACATTCAGAGTATCTGAGACTATCACCCAAGGATGGGAAGAATTCAAATGATACAGCCACTTTAAAAAACAATCTGATAATTTATTATAAAGTGAAACATATACTTTGGTAAATATGACTCAGAAATCTCTATTACTTAGTCTAGAGAAATAGCATATGCATGCATGTACACAGACTTGTATTCCAATGTTTATAGTAGCTATGTCCACAATATCTCCAAACTGAAAATACTCCAAATGTCTACCAACAAGAGACTGGATAAACTGTGGAACAATCATAGAAAGGAATACTACTCAGTGATGAATAAAACTCCTGATACACTGAAGTATGTGAATAGATCTGGAATGCATCGTGCTCAGTGGAGGAAGCCAAACTCAAAAGCACACATGCAATGTGATTCCACTCATGACATTCTGGGCAAAGGAAAATTAGAAAAATGGAGAAAACATCTGTTGTTGCCAGGACTGGAGGATTAAGGGAGGTTATTGACTACAGAGTGGTATAAAAGGACTTTCTACAAAGGTAGAAATGTTGTGTAGTTTGATTGTATTATCACAATTGTATGTGTTTGACAAAATTCACATAATTGGCACCCATAGATAGTGGATTTTTATAAATTTATATTAAAACATAATAATTCTAACAGTAAAAACTTTGTCATATAAATTACACTTTGCTTCACAATGGGGGGATAGTGAAAAGAAGAAAGTATAAGGGAGTCTTCGAGGATCGTGGCAACGTTGTGCTTCTTCATCTTGGTCCTATCCACAGGGTGATGTTCTGCTTGAACATCGAGTCCTACAATTATATTACACGCACTGTTCTCTGTGCACATTTTCAACAATAATATTAAAAAGATATAAGTCCTTATTTTTCTGTACATTTTCTAAGAGCTTCAATAAACCCCTTTGATTTAAAAGCACTTCAGCTTCTTTTTCTTTCTTTTTGGCATCTGGCCAGAACAAGGATGGGATCTTTGTCCTTGATGTTATCAGCACTAAGCTGTAATCAAGTGAGGTAGCTGGCAAGCCCCTAAATGCCCTTTAAATGAGTCTTATCTTATTAATTCTCCCACTAATGAGACAGTTAATAAATATTTGCTATGCACTAATTTTATGTGTATATGACTCATGGCCTTAATGTTTTGAAAATTGTAGTTTAGTGCATTTAGGTTCTAAGTTTCTCTCAAATTTTTAATTCTCTTTCTTTACTTTAAATTCATCTTTTTATACCACTCCTTTCCATATTCTGTCCTTTCGTGCTCTCTAGGGTGACTAGATTGTATTGTACTAAATACCTATTGACTACTTCCAATATTTTTATTTTTACTTTCATTTATAATTGTGAGTTCTATGAACCATCATTTTGCACCCTACTGATGTCTAATCACTCATTTCAGATATATTAGATTTTCTTTTACCTTCAGTCATTTTTTAATGTGTATTACATTGTTTTAAGATGTATTTAATATAGTATTCATTTGCTTTCTACATTTCATTATGTTGTGCTATGATGTTAGTAACATTAAAAACATTATTTTGTTACTTTTATCTTTCTGCATTTAAATATCATTAAATGGAGTTCAGCTGTGATCCTCTTGCTCCCTCCATGTTTAAATGCTATGGGCATCTTGCATATCAGAAGGAGGTGCATATGAATTTGCTAATGCATCGAGGTTTAGTTTTCCAGTTTCATGCTCAAGAATCACTCTCATGATTTTATAATGCCCTTAGAAATGTTATTGTATAACTCTCAGAGCTGAGCTAGAGTCATAAGCACTTTCTACCTATTGTTTCTTGAGCACCATAGGTAGACAGGTCTTGCCTTTCAAAGATGTCCTCTGCACTTTAGTCATTTTATGTTGCTCTGTAGTATGGTCTGAGACCTACACCTTCCAGAATCCACCTCCCTTACTGGTCTTTTCTTTCCAGGGTTACTGCTTTACACAATTCACATTCTCTCATCTTCTTCCTTAAGGTGAAGACCTGCCCTACTGAAAGGGAACATGTGATGCATGTTTCTGATATCCTCAATTCTCCGGAGCATCCGTTCAGTCTTTCACAGTCCATTTGTGACACCTTCATCAAGTTGCTGTTTACCTGCTCTTCGGATCATGTAAGGGCTTTTCCATTTTTCTAACTTGATTTTGCTGAATAATCACTAAGTAAATTATCCCATCCTTTCAGAAGTGGATTTTGAAAATTCATGGGTTCCACATGTGATAGGTCTTGTTAAAACTTCCTTTACCCTGTTAATTTGGCACCTGGAGCAAACCTGCTGATCCAACAAGATACTGCTGCTGTTGGGTGCCTTGACTTTTCGAACTCTTTTTTCAATATTTAATGAAGATACTTTTTTTTTTTTTCATTTTTGTCTTTTTTTTTTTTTTTTT
>NW_007741509.1:20081-25138 GCF_000696425.1 Galeopterus variegatus | reverse complement strand
ACATACAAAATAAGCAATAGGATTTAGCTATAGACTTTACAGTTCTATTAGGTTAGAAACTAGTTAGCTGACAATTTGATTTAGAGACATGTAACAGCTTCCTTATTTGTAGATAGTTTATTAAAGTGTGTTAGCAAAATATCTCCCAAAAAATTTTTTAAAAAAAACCTTCCTCTCCTCATCTTCTAGAATTTCAAACATATTCAGATACTGCATATTATCCAAATAGACAAATTAAAGGAATACTTGAATTAACTTTTATTTTTCACTTGAGGCAACTTTTCTTTTGAACTTTCAAAATTTTAAAAGTAATTGAGATTTTATTGAGCATTTTCTTGTTAAAAATTGAAGAGGTCGTGTAATTTTGATGATTCTAGGCATTAAGTATCTCATCAACATGAGCAGTCAACTTTTATGAAAACTTTCATTTGAAAACTTAAAGGAGTTTTCTAAATTTGATTCATCACGAGAAACTCTGAGTGCTCTTATTTAATCAGCTACTCTAATTATGTAACTCAAAATTCCAGTTATTAAAAAAAAAAAAAAAAAAGGATAATAAACACTTGCACCTAAGTGATCCCCTCCCCCCCCAAAAAAAAGCAAATTTGGACAAGAGAAAAATTGAACATTGGGTCCAATAGTAAAGCCCAAGCTTTGCTTTACCAGTAAAAATAAAATAGAAACATTTCCATTCAAATTTTGGAATTATGTAGCACTATTCCTTTATGTACAAGTGCATGCTGCATGTGTTTTGCTTTATATTAAATTGAAAGACATGTAATAATAATAATAATGATAACTACTTATTGAGAAATCAGTATGTTTACCTACTGATAGGGGATTTGTAAAATATTAAATGAATTACTTATTTAATATCAAATAAATATTATTGACTCACAACATACATACAGAAAAATATATAAATCATAAGTGAAGAGGTTGTAAAGTTTAAGAAAATGAATACACGCTGCAACAATCAGCGATATTAAGAAATAGAATATTAGTGGCACCCTTGAAGCAACTTGATACTCTCTCCCAGTCATTAACCTTTCTGTGATAATAACCATCATTCTGATTTATATCACTACAAATAGACATATGATATGCATGATTGTGTAGCTGAATATGATATGTGTGGCTGAATTTTTTCATTTGACGTTATGTGTATGAGATTCATCCATGTGTTTAGGCATAATTTTTCAATTCTTATTGCTTCTAGCATTTCACTGGATAAATATAACATACTTGGTGTATAGAAACACTGATTTTTGTATGTTGATTTTGTATCCTTTGACTTTACTGAATAATTTTTTATCACTTTTAAGATTTTTTTGAGTGAGTGTTTAGGTTATCCTACATATAAGATTATGTCATCTGCAAACAAGGACAATTTGACTTCCTTTTTTCCAATATGGATGCCTTTTATTTTTTTCTCTTGCCTAATTGCTCTGTCTAGGACTTTCAGTACCATGTTGAGTAAGAGTGGCGAGAGTGGGCATCCTTGTCTTGTTCCTGTTCTTAAAGGAAAAGCTTTCAACTTTTCCCTGTTCAGTATGATGTTTGCTGTGGGTTTGTCACATATGGCCTTTAGTGTGTTAAGGTACATTCCTTCTATGCCTAATATGTTGAGAGTTTTTATTATGAAGGAACATTGAATTTTATCAAATACTTTTTCAGAATCCATTCAGATGACTGTATGGTTTTTGTCCCTCATTCTGTTGATGTGATGTATCACATTTACTGATTTGCATATGTTGAACCATCCTTGGATCCCTGGGATAAATCCCACTTGATCATGGTGTACTGTGCTATTGAATTCAGTCTGGTAGTATTTTGTAGAGGATTTTTACATTTATGTTCATTAGGGATATTGACCTGTAGTTTTCTTTCTCTGTTTTATCCTTGTCTGTTTTTAGTGTCTGGGTGATGCTGGCCTCAAGAATAAGTTTGGGAGAATTCCTTTCTCTTTGATTTTCTGAAATAGTTTGAAAAAAAAAATGGTATGAGTTCTTTTAAAGTTTGGTAAAATTCAGCATTGAAGCCATCCAGTCCTGGGCTTCTCTTTGTTGGAAGAATTTTTATTACTAATTCAATCTTGTTACTTGCTATTGGTCTGTTTAGGTTCTCTATTCATCTTGGTTCAGTCTTGCTAGGTTATATGTGTCCAGAAATTTATCCATTCCTGTAGGTTTTCCAGTTCGTTGGCATAAAGTTGTTCATAATAGTCTCTAATGATCCTTTGTATTTCTGTGGTATCAGCTGTAATGTTTCCTTTTGGATTTCTGATTTTATTTATTTGTGTCATCTCTCTTTTTTTTCGTGGCCTAGCTAATGGTTTGTCAATTTATCCTTTCAAAAAAGAAAACAACTTTTTTGGTTTGTCAGTCTTTTGTTTCTTTTTTTGTTTGTTTGTTTCTATTTTGTTTAGTTCCACTCTGATCTTTATAATGTCTTTCCAACTACTAATTTTGGAATTGGTTTGTTCTTGCTTTTCTAGTTCCTTTGCAAGAACATTAAATTGCTTATTTAAAACCTTTCTACTTTTTTGATTTAGGTGTTTATTACTATAAACTTCCCTCTCAGTGTTGCTTTTGTAGTATTGCATAGGTTTTAGTATGTGTGTTTCCATTTTCATTTGTTTCAAGGAATTTTTTTCTTAATTTTTTTATTGACCCAATGATCATTTAGGAATAACTTGCTTAATTTCCATGTATTTGTACAGTTTCTCGCGTTCTTCTCATTATTGAAATTATTTCTGTGATAGCTGCTAAACTGTGATTTTCTAATTCCACTATTCTTATTACATGTATTAGTTGCACTCTGCTGTAAAGAAAATTTATTATTTCCCTCATTTACTTCCCCATTTCTTTATACCAATGTGAATGCCTTGATTCCTGTTTTATTTATTGGGCTATAATCTGATACCATTATTACTTATGTTAATGTTTAAATTGTCTATGATTTAGCAAATAAAGTTTTTTTCAAGTTGTTTTTTGTCTTTTTTATTTAGCACTTACTTTTTAGCACAATATGTTTTAAGCTCATCTTCTACTTTTCTGCCCTAGTACATATAAAGCATTTCTCAAAATAGTGGATACACACACACACATATATACATACACATGCATATTACTCAGACACATATATCTCCCTACACACACACACACACATATATATATATACATGAACTATGCTATGAGCTCACGCCGATATTTCCAATTATAATTTAGCACCATGGTATTCTTCTGGATTTTCCCCTTTCCATTTTTGTAATTGCTTTCTCTGACAGTGAGAAACCTGTCTGGCATTATCCTCAATCTATTTACTGAATTGATCAATGCTCACGGTATTTAACAAATCTTCTGTTTCCACCACTGCTTACCAAAGCAGCAGACTCCTTACCTCTCTCGGGAACTGAAACACTGATCTGTATATGTACCTTTTCACCCTGCTTTAGTTCCAAGACTTCATGAGGGCTACTGCTTACCCTCCCACTCTCATAGGCACCTTTCCTCCTCACCCTGCTGGGCCCGGATATCTGTGCCTGGCCGCTGCCATTGCAGACACCCCCTCACTCACTGGGGCTCTGACACATTACTCAGGGTTGTTAGCTCTGCCTTGCGTGAATGCCCAACACACCCTTCTCAGGTTCCCATGATCTGCTCTGAGCTGCTGCCACAGTCCTTGTGAAATTGGGTCCAATTCTTGCTTGGCTTCACTCTTAGGATGCAGACTTTAAGGAGTATTTAAGCTACCATGTCCCTATGTCCCTCCTCCTTGTTAGGTCCCGAACTGCATTTTTTTTTTTTTTTCTCTGTAGGAGCATGAGATTATTTGAACTTCTGTTTAGGCATTCAGACCCTTTCTGTAGTTTCATGACCTCCCACCTTGCAACTTAGCCTATGGCAAATACCTTGATGAGCAGGTGCCAAGTACCTGGTTCCCTTCTCTGCATCTCACTTCTTCCAAGCATCTTTGCTTTTCAAGTCCTGTTTTTCTTGAAAACACTAAATGCTAAGATTGAGCTTCCCAACCCTATGAAATTACCAAAAGTTCTGCTGGCTTTTCTGCCTGACTTCTCAGTCTTATACTGCTCTTCTAATTAATCCAGTGAATGCCCCAAAGGGAACAGCAGCATGCAGAATTCAGGGCTCTCCTCAACAAACTTCTTTCTCTCAGGAGTCTTGACCTCTTAGCTTCTGCTTCCTTCAGCAGCTTTCCAATACCTTCACAATGATACATTTTTATTCAGTTTTTCTAGTTGTTCTTGGTGAGGGTGTTGGTCCGCCACAAGTTATTCCATCATAGCTTTCTTTCAATTAATTTTTACCAAACCCACATGAGGTAAGTTCTATCACACACATTTAAAAGATAGGAGGACTCAGATATAGGAAGGTAATAAACCCATCGTCACAGAACCGATGACCAGCAGATCTGCATTTTAAATTTAGGTCTAATTTTAAAAGCATTTTTTAATACTCTACCTTTTATTGTCATAATTTGATGTCTCCCATTACCATGTGTTTATTCTAGATTTTTGATTAGTCCATTATAAATACTCCATAATTAAAAAGGAAGGATAAACAAAAATTAAAAGAAAAACAATCCATCCAAAACAGGTGACACATTTCCTCGTCTACTATGGGCCCCTCCTACATCAGGGTTTCTCACCTTGGTGTTAGAGGGCTGACCTGTGCACTGGGGGAAGTTTAACAGCATCCCAGGCCTCTACTCACCAGATGCCAGCAGAATGCCACAGTCGTGACAACCAAAAATGTCTCCAGATAATGTCAAACATCTTCTAGGAGATAAATCACCCTCAGTTGAGAACTATTGACCTAATGGTGAAAGGCAATCGTGCCACTTATATTATACTCATAATATTTTTCCTCTTTGTTGGTTGAGCTTGAAAAATATGACTTAACTTGTTTTTCAAACTCTTACTAAATCTGGAGGATGATAAAAGTTAAATTCAATAGGATACGTGCAGTGGGATCTGCACATTCAGAAATAAGATAAAATAGATGGGAAATGGGGGTGAGTATGTCACTGGTTTT
>NW_007741509.1:18708-19727 GCF_000696425.1 Galeopterus variegatus | reverse complement strand
ATTTGAAAAAAAAAAATCTATATGAATACAACCCCCCCCCCCACACACACACACACAAGACATTGTACTGTTCCTCCTAGATCCCTTCTTCAGTGAAGGACTTGCTGCCCCAAGCATAGCTCATTGTATTATAGAGACAGTCCATGAACTATACTTTGAGTTTCTATAATACAATAATACTGTGTTAGTTACTCTATGTCCTCCAATAGATGCTGATTTGTAATTATAAAAACATATTCAAAATTAATAGCATAAAATTGCTCATATAAATCTAAACATGTTGGGTTGTAACAGAGAAAAGAAGCAATGCTTAAAACAGGTATAATTTATATAACTTGAAAGACATAAGAAAAATCTCATGACATATAAAGGTACAGTCATTGTACAATGAGTATACAAAGTCAAACTTAGCTATCTCAAAGAAAACAATTTACAAATGTAACACGTATGTTATACATCTGTATTATGCATCTCTAATGAAGATTTTCTTTTGAATCAATGGGGAAAGCAGGAGATCATCGACAAATCCATGTATCTTGGCTGTACAATACACGTTTTCTTCTATTTTTTTTATCTTATAATCTGCCTTTTGCTGCCAATGCAATAATTAAATAAAAACCTTTAAAATGTCACAAGGTGAAGCAAAATAATATGCAAAAACTTACTATATACAACATACTATTCATAAATATTAAGAGCTCCTGGGGGTATTATTTGGGTTTGTGAAGAGCCACATTCTTCCACTTGCATTTCATTATATTTGTTTTTTCATGCCTTTGCCTGTTCTGTTTCCCTTTCTAGAAAATGTTGCATCTTCTTCAGAGGTATATTTTTATTTAATTCATCATTAAATGTAGCCATTCTTGGTAAATGTTCTGATACTATCACCTTGAGTAAAATTACTTTTCTATGAACTTCCACTACTTTCTCTTCAGAAACTTAACATGGCACATGCCGTACTGAGTTACAATTGGTAGTTTACTTACCTGCCTCTCCATATTGCCTGTGGATAAGGCAGG
>NW_007741509.1:16254-18052 GCF_000696425.1 Galeopterus variegatus | reverse complement strand
ACTGAGTTACAATTGGTAGTTTACTTACCTGCCTCTCCATATTGCCTGTGGATAAGGCAGGATTTACCTTGATTCTACTGTATATTAAGGGCTCGATACATAAATAGATAAAGAAGGAAAGAAAAGACGAATTAATGAAATGTTAAGAGCACAGGCAGACCAACATGCTCTTCCGAAAACCAGGGTAACATAGCTCTGGAAGCTCTTTGATTTATATAAACAAAGACAGGCTCCCCTAATAGTTTGTCCTTTAAAAAATTTTAATATCCAGAGAACAAAGTAAAAGATTTATTGTGAGAGGTTTAGTTTTTTATTCCTCTATTTTCTTTATATATATTTTTCCTTTATATTTCACTTGCTTCTTAAAGGAAGAAAATAATTGAAATTTATAAATATGTGTAATGATCTATAAGTAAACAAGTTGCCACTCCTTTAATGTTATCTAAATTCTCAACCAGCCAAAAGCCCTAATGGACTTCCAAACAGAAATTTAGCTCTCTAGCTTTAAAACGTAAGATTTCGCCTAAAATGAAACATTTATGGATCATTACTCTACTAGCATAAGAACTTCATACTCTACTAGCATAAGAACTGACTCATTAAGTCCTCCATTGAAGGAAGAAGTGTCTGCACGTAGATATACACAAAGGTAATTTGGCTAGTTGAGCAGTAAATATTTAGTTGCAGGAGCCTAAAATTACCAAGGTTTATAGACTTGGGCATTTGATGGCTTATTACCAATGCTAACGTTTTGCAATATAAGCTGAATTCTTAACTACTTAAACTTTTTTTTTGTTTGTTTTTAGTTAAAGATAGCTTTTGGGGTACATTAAATCTAACAATCTTCTCCAGAAAAACTGGGAATGTTGGTGTGTTGAACTTCTAATATTAACCAAAAATATTTCCTGGTGTTTAATAAGATTAATACCCCTGTAACCTAATTCACAACTAATGGCAACTTTAAAGGCTTTTTTCTCCTGTAGAGGCAGATTTCCAGATTGCTATGGAGGTAACTCTCAGCAAAATAAATGGCAGTAGGCAACTATTTCCAACTGAACTGTTGCCTCCTAGGGTAAGATATTTACATTCATTTTTCTCCCAAAATTGTAGCATTTCTCTCCGTATCTTTAATCAATTGTGCGGAAGTTCAAAAGCAATTCAAACTGCACTTTTTTTTTTCATATGTATTTCAAAATCAAAGAAAGTTTTCTCTATCTCTTCAGAGATGGGAAAAGAGAAAAAGAGAATGAAATAATTATTTTTTTATATGCAATTGGCCTTTCTGACAGTTAAGCATCTCTATAACTGGCTGCAATAATTTATCCTTGTGTGGATGTTCACATAAATGACAATCATTTTTATTATGAGCCTTGAGAAAGCAGAAATCATACTTACTAGATATAGCTAATTCAGTGTCTCACACAGTGATCACTCACAAACGTTTCTAATACACTGCCACACAGAATGAATACCACAAGGCACCTGAATACACAAAGTGCACACAGCATAGCACATTCTGTATGAACTGCTATGGATTATGAGCTGAAATCCTTTAGGATGTACTCTTTTTATTAGAGATATGATTTTAACTAGCTTAGTTCTCTCAGCTCACCAAGATATATATATTTGTGATCTCTCTCTCTCTCTCTCTCTCTCTCTAGTATCTCCTTCATAATTAAATAATCAGGAGGTAAGATTTATTCAAACTAAGCTAAAATTACCATCATTTGGCAGGAGCCCAAGTCTTACTATAAAATGTTTAAACACTTTTAGAACCAGGATGCACTAAATACTCATA
>NW_007741509.1:13937-15654 GCF_000696425.1 Galeopterus variegatus | reverse complement strand
TCTCTCTCTCTCTCTCTCTCTCTCTAGTATCTCCTTCATAATTAAATAATCAGGAGGTAAGATTTATTCAAACTAAGCTAAAATTACCATCATTTGGCAGGAGCCCAAGTCTTACTATAAAATGTTTAAACACTTTTAGAACCAGGATGCACTAAATACTCATAGAAAACTTGACATTTTCCCTACAGATTGTCTGAATCTATTATTTATTAACGCTTTAAATAAATGCAATATGTAAACTCAGGATAATAACATTCCACATCAATTCCAAGACACAGTTTGATCCAATAGGAGATTTGTAAGCTTCCACATTATATGATGCTTTGTTTCCAGATCACAAACTTGACTAAATCTCATTTCTTGTGAAATGCAAAACTACTACTAATCACTCATCTTAAGAAATGCCTATTGCTTCATGTAGCTTGAACTGATGTAAAAGAAACTCTGAAAAATATAGAGAGGGTTCTGATAGTCAATTCTAGTTCTTCTCACTAAGCAAGTGATAATAATTCTTCCTTTTAATAGCCAAAGTACCGATAATCCAGAATAGTCTTCCAACCAAGGCATGTAGCAGGGAAAAACAAATAATGTAATATTGAATTGTTGATAACAATAAATACACTTTTACTGAGAAAATTTCTATTAGCAATCACAGGCTAGATTTAAATTTAGAGAAAAGGGAAATTTCAAATGGCTTTTCCCTACATGTCTTCAAGAGTCATAATCTCATCGGTATACAGTGATTTTACAAAGTGATCCTTTCCTGTTGCAGACATCCCAGTGTGTTTATACATATACGTACACACATATATGAATTTACGTATGTATGCACATAATACTCATTGCAGATTACTACTAAAATTATTTTCAAGTGCTTGGATATCTTCCTTAAAATTCAAAAGTAAAAAAATTACCTTTAATTTTGTGTAAGCAACCACATATGCACAAATGAACACACACACACACACACACACACACACACACACACACTACTGCCATGGTTGGAATAAAGTTTCAAAGAATAAAGTTTTTACTCCCCTAAGTAGGAAAATCTAGGTAACCAATATCACTTGCAAAAATATGTCTAGGTATGCCACATGTGTTATTAAATACATCATCTCTGGAGTTAGACTCAAGGTTTCTAATCCAGATTAAAATACGTCAGTTTTATGATTTTTGAAAATGACTTTTTTCTCTAGTTCTTAGTATTCTAATCTGTAAAACAGGGCTAATAATGTATCAACATTACAGAGTTGTCATAAGGAGTAAAAGAAATAATGTTTGTAAAGTACTTAGCACAATGCAAAGTAATTAGCACCTGGAATAGAATAAATACTTATTAGATGTATAATATAATGATTATAATTATATTTAATGTAATAAATATATCATAATTGTTATGTAACCAAAAGTATTAAAATGTACTCCTTCATGCTATAAAAATTTCATTATTAGCTTAAAATTTCACCTTTAATTATGTATTTTTTTATTATATTCATTAAACATTTATTGAGCCCTTTTAGTTTTCCTGTATTGCATTAGCTCTGAAGATACAATGGTGGTCAAATCAGACATCATCCTTTCCGTAAGGATCTTGCAAAGAAGTAGTGAGAAAGACACACTAATTATGTATATGTCTATAAATTATGATACTTTCCAAAAAAGAAGGAAGGAAGGAAGGAAGGAAGGAAGGAAGGAAGGAAGGAAGGAAGGAAGG
>NW_007741509.1:11801-13270 GCF_000696425.1 Galeopterus variegatus | reverse complement strand
GAAGGAAGGAAGGAAGGAAGGAAGGAAGGAAGGAAGGAAGGAAGGAAGGAAAGAAAAAGAATGAAAGAAACAAAGAAAGAAAGAAAAAAAAGGTGTTAAGAGGACATTTCAGAGGATAATCTAATCTGAGATATTGTCGCCAGATAAAATACAGGACATCTCATGCAGTATTTGGGACATACACATAAACAATATCTGTTGTTTACTTGAAATTCAAATTTGACTGGTCATCCTGTATTTTGTTTTCTAAATCTGTAACCCTAATCTGAGGTTCAGGAAAGACTTCTTCAAGAAGAATTAGCTACTGAGTTGAGAAGTGAAAAATTAGTAGGCATTGACAGGGTAAAGGGGGTGCCGAATGATGGAGCTTTCCTAAGGCAGAAAAGACAGTACTTACAAATATCTTGAGTTGGGAGGAAACATTAGTGCGTTTTAAGAACTGAAAGCACAGTATATCTGGAGCTCAAAGAGCAAAGGAAAGATGGTGTTCCATAGGGACAGAGAGGTAGGCCGGTCTAGATAAGCAAAGATCTTGATCCATATTTTGATTGACTTGAAATCACTAAAAGGTTTCAGGCAAAAGAGTAGGATCCAATTTGCATTTTAGCCACAGGCACATTTTCTGGAACACAACTCTACTTGGCAGAGCTGCTCGAATGTACTTATTGATGAGTGAAGTCCCCAGGAAAGTCAAGGGAAAGACACTAAATATATGAGCACGAAACAGCCACTTAAGAAGGCGAGCATGTCAAGGTGCTGTAATGTGGGTATAAATGCTGAGTTGCAGAGGTGAAGGGACTGCCAGAGATGAGGATTCCAGACAAGTCTGAGATGGCCGTGGCTAAACTTTTATAATTATATTTAATTATTGTTTTCACCAGGATAATTGCTAAGTCAAGTCAAAGGGAATGTTTGAAAGACTTTGCTACACATCAAATTCTAAGGAGATGATTCTTGATGTCAAAATGATGTGAGAATTATGTAGCTATCTTTTGCCCTATTTTAGTTTATGACTGGTAAGGGTGGATTTTTCAAAAGACACTCTCTGGGTTTACATTTTGTCTCTGCCAGTTTTTACATCTATGACCTAAGGAATTACTTAGCCTAGTTGAGCTCAATTTCCTCAATTATAACATATGGATTATTCCCGCCGTGCTCTCCTTGCCCAGATAACTGGATTATAGGAAGCAGTCATCATCTATATTCATGATTCCACTATATAATAAGTACACTATGCTAATTACTCACATTATCCAATAGATACTCATTTGTGTTTTAAAAAAACATGAGGTCAGGAATTTGCCCAGATAAAACTGCCGGATAATCTAAACCTCTGGGTGACAGGATGGATACAGAAAAAGAGTAAGGCTGAACATAGTTATAGATAGTTCATTTCATTTGAATGACAAAAGGGGATAAAAACCCCCAAACCCAAAATCTCATGGCATAAAGGCACAGTCATTTTATAC
>NW_007741509.1:7793-10695 GCF_000696425.1 Galeopterus variegatus | reverse complement strand
CCAGGTGTGGGGGTGAGAGAGCTTATAAAGACTGCAAGAAAGGCTAACATAATCAGGGAGGAGTTTGGTACTGGTGTGGAGGAGTTTCTGTTTCTCAGAAATCATGAGGTTTCTCATAAGGGAAAGGCTGTTGGCCATTTTGTGCTGAGTATGTGTAAAATGGCACCGGTCACGTCCAAGATGGCACCAGTCATGTCCAGAACCTATCGACTTCCACAGGCAGAATTCACTTTCGTGACTAAATATGTACATATATTGTATCACACAAGAAAAATAACCAGAATTATAGTGCTTCATATGGCTTTGAGTTCTCAGAGTCTGAAATCTTGACTTGTTTATCTTTTCTTTTCTTTTTCTTTTTTTGTAATTTAGATAGTGAAATCATCAGTATGCTTTATTCTCCCATGTTAACATTTGGAGTCATTCATTCAGACATTGCTTCCCTTCCACACCTATTTATAAACATCCCCCCTCCCACACACAAACACTACACATTTTTCCCTTTAAAACAAGATGTGATTATTGGGATTATATTACACATGATATTTTTTTTTCACTCAAAAATATACCATGTAGGTATTTTAGCCGTGAGTACATACAGATCCAACCCATCATTTTCAAATCCATTTTATGGAGGTACAAGAAGTTATTTAACAAAATCCTTATTGATGGGCGTTTAGGATAGTTCCAATAATTCACTGTTATGAAAGAAGGATGCAAAACCATTGTTGAAATACTTTTGTATGTTTTTTCAACAATTTGAAACATGATAAACGCCTAGAATAAGAATAGTGGTGTCAAATGGTAGACATGCACATCTAAAATTCGAATAGCCATTGCTAACATCCCTTCAAAAGGGTTATATGAATTTAAACTATCACTAATGGTATGTATTAGTGTGCCCATTTTTCCACACCCTCACTCACACTGGGTCTTGGTGACATCTGGTAAGACAGAATAACTTTGTGTTGTTTTAGTTTACATCTCTTTAAATAATAGCAAGCTTTAGTATGTTTTTATATGTTCATTTTCACTGACATTTCTTATTTTATGAGCTGCCTATTTATATCCTTTGTACATTTTTACAAGGATGTTCCTTATCTTTTTGATTTGTATTTAGTCTTTATAGATTAATCATATTAACTATTAATATTTCTTATATGTGTATGTGCTTTTCAAAGTATGATTATTTTAAGTATATTGGTGAGTCTTTTATCATGAAGAGATTTAAAATTTTTATATGATTAAATATGTTAGTCTATTCATTCTTTTCCTCCCTGTTTTAAGTAAAAAAAAAAAAAATTAAACAATGAACAAAATATCATGAACATATCACAAATGTATCTATCTATCCATCTATCTATCTGTATGTGTTTGTGTGTATCTGTATTTATCATCTACCTATCAAGATTTTCCCAAATGTAAATGGTAAACAGAGAAGATTAATATTTAAATCACACCCTCCCTTGTGGAGGCATAAATTCTTCATGAGAAAAGCATGACTACTGTGGTCAGTAGGTACACACTTGGGAGTTCAATCTCCTGTGTGATCTCAGATCTTTAAGTTGCTTAGATGGGGATGATGATGATGATGATACTGTTAATAATAACAAAATACCATTTTCCCTATACACATGAGCGAATTATTTTGATGACAAAAGAGGCCACGCAAAATAATTTTAAATTTAAATTATTTTTGGAAGATCACTAGTATTGAGTTGCAGAGGTTATGAAACTATAATTTCTAAAAAACAGTATTCTTCTAAAAAAAACAGTATTCTTCTAAAAAAGATTACTAAGCAGAAGGGAAATACTTGTTTGACCTGATTATGTTAGAAATGTCTTAAATACATTATAAGAGAAAAAGAGGTTGGTTATGTCAAATTTTAAGATGCTTAAGTTTAAAAATAATGAATAAAAGAAAAACCCAAATCCTCAATGTCCCATGTGGGGATAGAGGCAGCTATTATTTTAGAAGATTACTGTGCAGCTAAAATTTGGTGGGAGTGTGTTTATTCTAATACAATTCAGCTCAGGATATTNAATGTCTTAAATACATTATAAGAGAAAAAGAGGTTGGTTATGTCAAATTTTAAGATGCTTACGTTTAAAAATAATGAATAAAAGAAAAACCCAAATCCTCAATGTCCCATGTGGGGATAGAGGCAGCTATTATTTTAGAAGATAACTGTGCAGCTAAAATTTGGTGGGAGTGTGTTTATTCTAATACAATTCAGCTCAGGATATTCTGTGTGTCCTTAAGAATGAGGATGGGCACACAGAAGAGAGATATGGAGTGATTATTCTTTTAACTTTTAAAATTAAACTTTGTAGTTTATTCTATTGTGTAGCTTTAGTTATTCAAAACTAAGTGGCTAATTTTAAAAAATAATAAAACATTATTTTAGTTGTTTTCATTATTTTAAAAATTACCTATGTAAGAGAATCTGTAGTGAATATGGTAAGCTAAAAAGTGTGCAACAGGTAAGACAATTTTGGAAACATTCAGGTTTGAGTATTTATTCAGTATTACGTTAACACAGCTTGGACTAATTACTACTTCGTACGAATTAGTGCTTATGAGGTCAACAGAGTACATAAAACAAACCTATGATATATTATTATTCCCATATTGTAGATGATAATATAGAAGCTCAGTTAATTTGAATAACTTACTGATTAAACCATACGGCAGAGTAGAAGCATTAGGGTTTATGCTTAGATCTGCCCGACGAAGACAAGAGTATTCATTCTGCTCCGTCCACTCCATCTCAAAAATCTCATCCTACTGGAATATAAACAGTTATTTCTTAACCCACTTACTCTTCTCTCTCATATGTCAATCAACTGACCTTAGAGAGAAGGGTCAGACTATGAGAGAAGAGTTAAGAAGAAAAGGCAA
>NW_007741509.1:5102-5939 GCF_000696425.1 Galeopterus variegatus | reverse complement strand
AAAAAGAAATAATGTATTCCTATAGGGGCAATACAGAAATTTTGAGATTGAAGATGTTTTCTCAGTTAATACATTGTTATTTAGAAAGTCAAGATACAAGGCAGTATATAGTATGATAATATAAGCCATAAATGCACACGTACATGCACACAGTGTCTATATTAGGAGCACGGTGGCACAATACACACATGGGGATATATACCTAGAATGACAGTCATTAACCTGTACCTATGGTTATATGGGTGTGGTGGGACCATAAAGAATTTGCAAAATGCATCTTCACTATTTTCTACAATGAACATGGGATATTTATTTGTAAGATAATTATGTACCTCTTCCCAGAGAAGGTTGCACAGCTTTCTGTAGCATATGGAAAATCCAGAAGAATAACAGGGTTTAAGAAAATATATTACATATAGAAAATGTATTAAATGTACAAAGATGTGTAGGAACCACCTTGGGAAAAAGAATTATATACAGTAGTGGTTATATTGATACCTAGCCTAACCAGGGAGTATGCTTTTGTTCTGGAATGTTCTGTTCCATGTTTTGTTCTCAAGTTATTTGCCAAAAATTACAATCTCCCTCTTCTTTGTCATATACTTTACTTAGAACATGTCAGCGGTAGGCATTTTTGTGTCCCATCCAACCCTTTTTCATGTTTTAAGAATCGTGTTATTATAAGCCTCTATGGAAGCCCACATTTAACAAAGCCTCTTGCCACTAGAACATAGGCAGTGCCCCAGGTTTGGCCAAGCAGAAGTGTTCATCTTAGCAAGGGTTTTGGTGGCAGATGTCTGCAGCAGCATATTGAGCTTCTGGGGTAGCAGAGGCAGA
>NW_007741509.1:2644-3408 GCF_000696425.1 Galeopterus variegatus | reverse complement strand
AGATAACGTGTGGGTGTGAGGAATACCTAAGCCCTGAAGTGACTATCAGAGATCTCAGTATGGATCATCTAGTGTAACGCAAGAAAGTATTTCAAAGAGTTTAATGTAAAGTACTTCATAGCAGTTCTTAAAAAATATTTAACTGACTAGAAAGGAGCTGGGATAGATCTGGTTTAAAAGCAGGTAAAAAGACAAAAAAAAGTAAGAGCAGGTAAAAAGACAAAAAAAGTAACCCAATGAAACATGGAGTTTGAGAGAACAGTGTAACAGGACCCCTTATAAAATCAATTCTGTCAGTGAAGAATGGTCGGGCCATGCAGAGAAAACTGTGTTCTTAGCTGGTAAGAATACCGGGAAAGTAGAGCACATTAAGGAAAGAGTGATCTTCATGGTGAAGTGTCTGAAAACCATAATAGAGACTAACAATCTAGAAAAAGATCTGGCATGTGGTAAGCAAATAAATCCTTGCTGAAAAGATTGTTTTAATAATAATAGTAATGCCTTTTTAGTAATAATATTTATGTATCTGAGAAGTATGTCTGATACAGCCTATGTACATTACAACTCATAGCCATATATTCTCTGCATATATAGCTTATCATGATGTTCAGCAGGGGTTATTTATTTTCATGTTTTTTCTAATACTGGGAATACATTTATTTCTTAAGACTGGATCACCATTCTTTTTTTTTTTTCCCCTTTCTGTCTTTTTTTTTTTTCGTGTCCGGCAACAGATCGCAACCCTCAGTGTCGCGCCCGTACCG
>NW_007741509.1:0-741 GCF_000696425.1 Galeopterus variegatus | reverse complement strand
AAAAAAAATAAAAAGTTCTTCTGTGAATTATTTTTTTAATTGCAAGGGAAGTGGAAGTAATACTTGTTACACAAAGGAGATAATACAGTATAAATGTGTGCAAAGGCAAAACAACAAAATCTTCCCCATCCATCACTAAATCTTTCTCCACCACATCTGCAAACACTATTCAGTGTTTAAAGACTTGCTAGACTCCTTCCACACCTTTTCTGTGTTTATGCATTGTCTATTAACTATAAACCTGCAATACATGTAGCTTCTGACGACATACAATCATGCACTGCATAACAACATTACAGTCAACAATGAGCCACATTTAGGATGGTGTTGTCCTAAGATTATAATAGAGCTGAAAAATTCCTACCACCTCGTGATTCCACAGTCAGTGTGATGTCATACAGTAACACATTATTCACATAGGAGCAACAGGCTATGCCATGGAGCCTAGGAGTGTAGTAGGCTATACCATCTGAGTTTGTATAAGTACACTGTATGATGTTTCCACAACTACATAATAGCCTAACAATGCATTTTTCAGAAATCATCCCCATCTTTAAGTGAGGTATGACTGTGTATGGGTGTGTGTTTTAAGAATGTTTAAGTTTTTAGGAGGGCTGGCTGGTTAGCTCAGTTGGTTAGAGTATGTTCCCAGTAACACTAAAGTCCATTGGTCAGAACCCTATACAGGTCAACTGCTAAAAAAAAAAAGAAATAGTTTTTTTTTTTTTTTTTTTCCTTTTT
>NW_007741508.1:24733-25140 GCF_000696425.1 Galeopterus variegatus | reverse complement strand
TTCAAATACATCTGCCTTCCTATTGTTGAAATCATGTTCCATCATGAAAATATAATCATGCCACAACACTGTCTGAAGTTATTAAATAGCTCTCTATTAACAAGA
This sequence comes from Galeopterus variegatus, assembly GCF_000696425.1. Lineage (NCBI taxonomy): Eukaryota > Metazoa > Chordata > Mammalia > Dermoptera > Cynocephalidae > Galeopterus > Galeopterus variegatus. Next base: position 25,035 of record NW_007741508.1, on the reverse strand, counting down.
TCAAGTCTTAAATTCATTGGTTGAAAAAAAAAGGTTCTATATTAGTACTAACTTCTGATCTGTATTTCACAGCAATTTCAAGCTACTTGTGCACAATAGTATATACACAATAGTATTTCATGCAAATCTTGAATTCTGCATATGTTTTTGCCTCTGCTCAGAATTCCATATTTAGGTTTCTGCATCTGGGAAAAGTGTTTTCAGTTACAAGTCTCAGATCAAAGTCTGTGAATTCGGATGCTTTTCTATACTCTTAGACAAATTCTTTTACTGATTATTTTATGATACAATTGCTTTTTCCA
>NW_007741508.1:16733-24129 GCF_000696425.1 Galeopterus variegatus | reverse complement strand
GAAAAGGATAGAAAAACAAACAAAAAAGAAAATAAATGATAAAAGCCTCAGCTTAAGAGAGTCAGTAATACTTTAAACATATTAATAACCCAAGAGATAACACCTACTGAGTGCTTAGTACATAAATTTCCTCAGGAACAACTAAGAATAAAGGACTAGAACTTACTAGAGTAAACATTTGAATATGAGCAGCCTGAGATGAGAAAGATAAGAGTAACAGAAATAAATATATGTACTGAATATACAAGAGTACTTTAAAGAGTTCATGAAAAAAATAGAATTAAAACATAATCTGAATATTTCCATGAATGTTTTGAAGTACCATCGTAGACAGGTTTATATGTGTGTGTGTATATTGTGTAAAACCTAAAGTGGCCTTTGCTTGGTCTGGCTTGGTTTGTCTCATCATTAATATAATTTCCTTGAAAAACAACGATCTGTATAAGTTACTAATTAAATCTCAGTGCTCACCTTTGATTAAAAAAAGAAAAGCAACGAAAGGAAATCAGCTTCTGCTACAATCTATGATTTTGCCAGGCCTCTCTCAGACACCCTGCATTTATAGTTTCAATAAGTCTTCCTAGTAAATCTTTTAAGAAGGAATTAAGACTGCCATTTCATAGAAAGAAGCAGGCTGAGCCCTGAATAAGGACACCGAGCTAGCAGGGATGACTGTTTAGTGGGCCAGAAAGTACATGTTGGCCTCAGGCCTCGGGGCATAAGAAAAAGCAATCACTCTTAAGTGAATTATTTAGGCTAAAATGAGAGAGAAGAAACTATTTTGAGAAATTTTTGGAGAGGGAATATTACAGAACAATCCAACAATCTTTCACGTGTTTGTTTTCTTCTGCAGTGAAAAGAATCAGAGTTCAGCAAATTAAGCATTCTGACTGGTTGCACATTCCTCAATGATTTAGGAGTGTCTTTGAAGAAATGATTTGGCATAAAACTGAATCCAATAATAGAAACATGTTTCATCTTGATTACCTAATTGATTCTACCAAGAAGGGATAAAAAATGACTATAATAAGCTGATTACCCACTGCAGCAATAAATCCCAGGCCTTGCCGTAATGCAGAACCAACAAGCGAAACACCATTCTTTATATCCCCCAAATATTAGAATGCACACAGAACACTTTCTCCCCTAATGTGACCTAGCAAAAAGCAAGCGTGACAAGTCCCACTGTCTCTGTGCTTTAGAAACTGGCCACCTAGTCAATGAATGTTTACTGACTCTTACTTTGTGCCAAATTCTGTGTGAGAATCTGGGGACACAGAGCAAATAAGCAAGGTCCCTTCCTTTTGAGATGCTCACAGTTTAGTGGAGGAAAAAGGAAGTTAGGCAAAGAAATAAACCACAGTGTTAAGTATGGTAATGGAGGTAAACAAAAGTATTACGAAAGACAAGTATTAGTAAGCCCCTTTACTTATCACACAGTAAACATTGTGCTTTATTGAGTATCTTCTATTTGCTTGTTTTAATTCTCACAGCAAAATTATTCCAAGTAAGTAAAATTACCCCAATTTACAAATAAGGAAACTGGCACTCAGATTAAGAAGCTGGCACAAGGTCACAGAGACAAAAGTTGAGAAACCAGGATTTGAAATCAATTCTACACAGCTTTACAATTGATATTTAGAGGCACTCTCCTCTCAGGAATGGATTCATGAGTCTTTCGTGCTTTACAATGTACTTTCCCACCTATATATTACGATGTTATTCTTTAATTTCAGTTCTGTGGTCATTTTAATACAAATTTTTCCATGTCACAGCTTTGCAAATTTGGTCATGTTACTAAACATCTCTATGCTTCTTTTTCCTTATTTGTAGAATACTTGGGTACTTCAAAAAGTTTGTGGAAAATGGAATTGAAAGATAATACAAATCTTTTCATGAACTTTTTGAAGCCCCTTTGTATGGACAATACCAGTATCTACCTTAAAGTGATAATGTAAGGAATACATGAGTCATGTGGTATGTATCAAATTTGGTAAACATTTTTATAAAGGGCCAGATAGTAAATACTTTGGGTTCTGCAGGTGATACCATCTATGTCACAGCTGCTCAATTCTGCTGTTATAACACAAAAGCAGCAGTAGACAATATGTAAATTAATGAGTAATAATGTGCTGCAATAAAACTTTATTTGCCAAAACAGGTAGATGGCCAGATTTAGCCTGGGAGCCTTAGTTTGCCAATTCCTGCTGTCAAGCACATGCTAAATAGTATTAATTAATATTATTATTACTATCATTAATCTTTATGGTAGAAAAATTGAGATGTGAAGTGCCTTATCCAGGGCCAAACATAAAGTATGTTTATTAGGGGAGAAACCTGCATTCAGTCTTCTGAATTTGAACCCAGCAGTCTCTCCATAAAATCCCTCAAGGGTCCTTGTATAACTCCAGTGACCTTTCTGATTTTTCTTTTAAAAGCATCCCATAGTCACAGTGCATTTCATGAGAAATAGGTGCACCTTTTCCATTTCAGGCTCCAACTGCTTACTCACTGAGGCAGAAGAATGGGATTTTTAGATGGAAAACTTCAACATGTTGACAACAAATGTAGAATCCCAGATTTTTGCTGACTCTGGAGATTGCTGTACAGAAGAAAAGTACAGAAACAAAGTTATTATCTTTGACTTCCATTTTCAATTAAACCTCAACTAATATATGAAAAAGTAAGACATGACCTTTCCCATGTCTATGCCGCTATACCTTGTGGAAAATGCTTAAAACCTCCTTCGATATTTTATTATCTTACCCTCGTATGAGATGCATTTCAAACCCACCACAACAGGCTTCCCTGGAGATTCCTCTGCCTCAGGTGTCAAGTATGGCTCCAATCCTTTTGGCCCTTGCCATTTATTAACATCTCATCTTTCTTATTTAGTTTCACTGTATGCAAAGCTTCTAATGCCTTTCGTGTACTTTATATCTGACATCACTCACTCTATCAAGGTTAGTTATTTTATGCAGATTCCATGGAAGCCTGGGCCTCATGTGACGGGATGGAACAGCCTCTGGATTTTCCTGTGCAGAGATCTAAGTTTGAACCCAAACTCTGCTTGCAATTAGCTCTGGACCATGGCAAATCGGAGGGTTTCTTTGATCTTGCTTCTTTATCCATATAATTAAAATAATATCTATGTCTTGGTGTTCTCTTAAGGATATAAGATAAATGCTAAGAACCTGCTCTGTGCCTGTGATGTATTTTTTTTCTCACCATGTATTCTCTTTCTTCTTTGTTTCCTCATGCTACCTTGAAGAGAGTAGGCCCTTGGCATTTCTTAATTGTTTGATTAATATATTATTAGAGATTTGGCCATGAATTGTAGACTTCTTGACATTTATTAAAAAATGAGTTTAAACCGCTCACTGGCTGAGCGAGGTGCGGGCACGACGCCGAGGGTTGCGATCCCGTTGCCGGTCATGAAAAAAGACAAAAAGGAAAAAAAAAAATGAGTTAAAAAAAAAAAAACTTTCCATAGTCTTCATCTATCTTAACCAAAATGTAATAGTAATAATATGGTAGTGATAGCAGTGAAATAATCAAAGTAGTGGATATTGTATTATGTGTTCCTTAAGACACATTTGAAAATCCATTCTATTTTCCTCAAACCATGAAACTTTTACACACATCATTTTATTTACAGCAAAACTGCATTATTTTGGTCTTTTTGACTAAATAGATTCTCTAAGTTTATCTACTCTATTTATTTATTGTTGCATGTGTTTCAAAGTCATTTCACATCTGCCTTCCTACAGACTCACTGAAATAAGCAGAGCAGGGATTTATCAGTCGAATTTCCTCACAAGAAAACACACCGATGGAATTATAGTGACTAGGGAAACTTGCACAATAAAAGTAGAACTTGGGTCTTCTGACTCTTGGTTCTTAATAAGTATCACTATCTCTGTTGTCACTTCAGGCACAAGTCAAAGGAAACAGAGAGCAGGGAGAGTGAGAGATGCTTTGTAAAGATAAGACCTGGGCTAAGTAATATATGATATGAAGTTCTTCTTTCAAGCTAATTACAAACTGAGCTGCTCCAGTTTTTCTGAGGTGATCAGTTTGGGTAAAATCAAAGACATGGAATAGTTGGAGAAGACACAGCTAACAAACACAGACTGCATGACAAGTAGATGATTTTCTTTCATTTTACTACATATTATATGACTGTTTTGATTTAGAAACACAGACATCAATTCCCACTAACACCTGGTAGCTACTCCTAATATTAGCAAATATTTATATAATGTGAACTATATGCCAACATTGCCTAATGCCTCCTGGTGGGTATTATTATTATTATTAATTTCCTCTTCACAAATGATAAGATTGAAACACAAATAGGCTAAATGACTTTCCTAAGATTACATCTGGTGGCTAATATACCCAGGATTTAACCCAGGAATGCTATCTCTAAGGTCTGTGCTTTTAACTACTATAATATTCTAATTACCTAGAAAGGTTCTGTGTTATTCCAAATCCCCAAACTAATTCTCAGTTGCTAGATTTCTGACCTGTTAAATTACTGGACAGTGAGTCTCTAAACTGTGATGTCTCTTTCCAGATAGCTGAGAGCCTCCTAATTTGCCCTGGCTTCTAGTGAGAAAATAATGTATTCTCACAGAGGAAATAGTGTTGAAAGTAATTAAGCTAGAATTTATCAGTCTGAAAAAAAAAGTGCTCATATTTCCTCCATATCCTTCCTTCTAAAATTGGTCGAACTACTTGAAAGCAAATGCCTGAAGGCACTGAAAGAGAAATGATAGGAAATGTACCCAAAACTATGAGGTAGGGACTCCCGAGAGCTTGGACTTTTATGCCTTCACTAAGCAACCTGATCCTGCATCTGAGAGAAAAATGGAACCTTTGAAGAGGATTGAGAGGTGGAATCCATGTTGGATTTAAATTCTTTCTCCTTAAGTTCTAAAAATACCAAAATAACCAGAGTTTATCTCTCCATATGTATAATGGGGATAACAATAGAGTGTTAGAACTGATAAAAAGAAAATTGTTGGCGATTGTGCTCGGCATTTACTGGGTGGTTAATAATGGTCTATATGCGTGCACAGACATAAACCTACATTCTCAGGCTTCACCAGCAGGTAAAATATGCTTCACTCAGTTTGTCCGGGGCTGTAACAAGGGGCAATGGCTAAACATAGGAGCACTAGGGTCAGACTGACCTGGGTTTGGAGCCTGCCTGCTCTATAGCTAGTGATTCATCTACTATCATTTTGAATGAGGAAATTAATATCACTTACCACTGTCAACACCAAATATGTGTTCCACATATTTCTCTCCCAAACATTTGTGAAAATCCCCAGAAGAGCTGGGTAAAATTATGTTGCCTTTAGAAATCTACGGGGCCAGAGCATCGCAGGGACCCTTGACAGTTCCGCAGACCAGCAGCTCATCTTATTGTGCTGCTTTTATTTTCTTTAGACCTGCTTATCTCTGGGTGTTTTATGGCTCTGTTGTGCCATTGCTGAACCCCCGATTTAGTTTGTAACCTCACCTAGTGTAGAAATTCTCAAACTATTACGGTGAAGAATCAGCAAGTTTTTGTTTTTGAGCTCATAGCTACAATAGTTTCCTTTATTGTCTCATACTTCTGGAAGCTAGAAGTCTGAAATCCAAATGTTGTCAGGGCCACATGCTCTTGAGACAGGGGGAATTCCTCATCTCTCCGAGCTTCTGGTGGCCTGTCGGCAGGCAGTCCTCGGCATTCTTGGCTTGCAGCTGCAGCACTTCAGTCTCTGCCTGTGTTGTCACATGCGTTCTCCCTGTGTGTCTGTGTCTTCACATGGCATTCTCCTCTGTGTAGGTCTGGGTTCAGTTTTCCTTGTTCTTATAAGGACACCAGTAGTATTGGATGAGAACCCACCCTAATGACCTCATTATAACTTGATTACATCAGCAAAGACCCTATTTCCAAATAAGGTCACATTCTGATGCACTGGGGCTAGGACCTGAAGATATCTTTGAGGGAAACACAATTCAACCTATAAGTGGCATACAGATAATTTTTTTTCTGTATCCTGTCCAAGGAAACAAGGCCAGTGATCAAGTGCTTGAATATCATAGCAATGCAAACTGTTACTAAAATCCTTAAACACTGTCTATTTCTGCCTTTTCTTATCACTATTCACTAACAGTTTGTGTACTGACACCTCAAACAGACTTTAGGAAGCACTGCTCTAAGGGACAAACTGATAGGAACGTGAATGTTAGTTGGTGAATTCTATGTCAGAGCAATAATGTTGGACACTCTTAACGGTTGTGTCTATTCAAGTTACTCCAGCAGGACTAATGGGGCTCTGATAAGTCCTCACACCTCAATGCTTCATCTCTGGATTGATCTTAATTTCATCCAGGTATCTCTTGTTCATCTTTAATAACTCAAATTTCATTTCCCTTAATGCCTCACCCGCCTAATTCAGCTGTGTTTCTTCTGTAATCCCAGGGAAGCCTGGTATGCTTCTGTGCTAGCACCGTAATTGTGGATCATCTTGTCCCTCTTCCCCTTAATGCAATGAATTCGTGCCTCTGAAGGGAAGATGCATCTCTCAATCCACCTGGTCTCCACAGTGTCCTTTCAGTGCCTGGCACATGTCATGTGTATTTGTTTACATTAATGCATGGATAAACAAGTGAATGCACTTCCTCTCCTGGGAACAGTGCTGCCTATCACTCTGGAGTCTCCTTTTTACCCGATGTTGGAGCCATCATACACAATACTAAACTGAGGAAAGTCATTATTCGATTTCTGGTTGATACACTAGCCTTCCACCAAAACACTGATGACCTTTCAAATTAGGTTTAAATAGATCATATTTCTTGAGACTAATTTTCTTGCTGGCCTGTAATACGTGCTTGTTGTCCATTATTATATTTGAGAGTTATGCGGGACCCAATTGCTAACATTCAGTTACATACAAAGGCACTTCAAAAAGTTCATGGAGAAATGGAATTAAAAGATAATACAAACATTGCCATAAACTTTTTGGAGACCCCTCTTATTGTCCTACAACCACTTATTTCATGTATTTTATTTAGTATTTAAATAGTCACCATAACAGAAATGTAACAATTTCTAATGTTGTCCTCAAGTTTAGAGGATACATATTATGAAGTTTGGGTTTTTTTTTTTTTTTTTTTTTGGCACTAACTAGATATAAATCTATATTTCTCATAGGAAGTAAACCTAAAACTCCATTGAAATTCTGAGTTGGTTTTCACGTACGATGATTTCTTATATCAGTAATTCTTAACCCCTGAGTCTCTGGATAATTGCCCACGGAGGGCAAGAACATGAAACCGTGATGCCTTGAAAGCAATTGGCATTTAATAATTGTGGAATTGTATTAAACTGAATGTAATA
>NW_007741508.1:14702-16450 GCF_000696425.1 Galeopterus variegatus | reverse complement strand
AGACTTGCCTACACTCTCATTAGGCTTTTAGTTTTCTAAAACCAATTTGTCATCATTTTTTATGAAAAGGTTCTTTTCAGGAAGTCACATTCTAAATTTGTATGTTACTGAAATTATGCTTTTCATTCTTTTCAGGAGGCAATTATGAGCCATTAAGAGACTAAAGAATGTACTGTTAATCAAGCCAGGGATTGGTTGATTTATAATTGTCAGTTTCAAGTACACGTTTATCAAGTTTCCTTTTCAAAGGTCACTGTGAAAAGTGAGTATCCTTCTCTTTTCCATGATCTTATCATTGTAAGGGGCACAATAAAATTTTGCCTAAAAATGGGGGAGGTGGGAGGAGAGGATTAACTTCTACTGATTGATTTCCTCCCAGCAGCACATATGATGGACATTTATGAGTGTCAGCACCCATTTTTCAGGTTTAGTTGTCATCTTAACACAGGACTGGGATTAGGGAAAGAGGCTTAATATGGGAGAAAAGAAAGTAAACTTAGGTCTTTTTATTAAGAAGCTTGTTATTTCTGGTAATACTAATAGTTCTGTTTTACTTTCCACAGAATTCTTGCTTAAAGACCCTTCATTTCATATAGTAACCATGCCAATGAAAATTACTTAAAATTTATAGGAATCTACCTTACATTTGCATACTAATTTCATTCATGAATTATTTTTTGAATTTTCTTTAATTGATAAATACACTTTTTTAAATCACAGGGTGGATTACTGGTGGCTGTTTTATGATTTTTTTTGTGTGTGTGAATTCTTCACATTCTTACTATTTACCTTTTTCTCATTTATCTGCAAGTCTGAAGACCAAATGCCCTTTGCTTCTAATCGTATATGTAGTGTCAGTGGAATAATATTCTGCTGAGTAGCAGGGGATTGTTTTGCAGTCCACTTAGCTCTGGGTTAAGAGGATTTCGAGAAAGCAATCATAAGAAGAGAATATAAGTGATTCAGTTCTGTTAAACCCTTCTCTCTATCTCCACTTCTAAAATCCTCCTCAATGTGCTGATCATCTCTCATTTCCAATACTGTAACCTTTGCTTTGCTAGCTGGCCTTTCTGCCAATTCTGACTCTCTTGTCACTGGAAAATTGCCATGTGAAAATCAACTTTTATTGATGCCAATTCACAATTTGGGTGTGTGTGTTTGTGTGTATGCATGTGAATTTTAGATCCACTCTGGCTTTTTTTTTTGTAAGCAAATGCTTTCCTTTGTAATTATTTGTTCTCACCTGTCCTCTTTGTCTTTCTGCTCCCATTGGAATAGACAGAGAAGGGCATTATTCAGTAGAAGCTTTGTACAGTTGATGGCCTCCACAAGAGCATTTGGTCATGAGGATGAATGGGGTTTGAATCCAATCTGTCTTTCTCTTGTCAAGTCTTAGACCCTGGGATTGTTTGGCAGGAGTTGGGGGGGGTCTGTGCATGTGTGTGTGTGTACGTCTGAAACCGTCTACCCAGAATAAGGCACCTTTTTGTTCTAATTTGTGCAAAGGCACCATATAAGCTAGCATTGCCCCTCAGTGATGGCCTAAAGTGAAATTCCAGATGAAGTAAGTTAAACTCTTTCAATGACCCCTGATTCTTTTTTTTTTTTTTTCCCTTTTTTGTCTTTTTTCGTGACCGGCAACAGATCGCAACCCTCAGTGTCGCACCCGCACCAGACCGGGACCAGTAACGGGATCACAACCCTCGGTGTTGCACCCGCACCTTGCTCAGCCAGTGAGCGGCCGGTCT
>NW_007741508.1:7573-14577 GCF_000696425.1 Galeopterus variegatus | reverse complement strand
CCTCGGCGGGAGCGCCGCCGCACTCCCAAGCAGTGCACTGTAGCAGTGTGCCACCGGGCCAGCCCCCAATGTCGCCTGATTCTATTTGCATAATGATCCAAATGGTCTTTTCTTATATCATATTCATAGATTTTTTGTGTGTTTGGAAAATAATTATTTCATTATTAGTTAATAATCTCATGTCATTCACATTTTCATTTTATTTGCATAATCTGTTTATTTCAATATAGATTTCAGAATTTAGCAAACAGATTCCTTCAGCTAGAATAAACAAAGAAACCCTAAGTGTGTACGATATATTAAGGCATTATTCAGTTTTTAATTATGAAGATATTCCTCTTTCAATGTCACCAAATGTAAAGTTTACTTTAACTATATTTCCAGATATATTTACTAAGAATAATATTAATTTGATTTGTCCCCTCTAAATATCTAATTGTATTCAGTTTATTTGGTTCTATAGGAAAAAAATGCTCTCAAAATGTCCTAAAAAGACTAATAATATGTGGATTGTCATGTAGTTTATACATCCACAATTATATATTTGAAGAAGCATTGTAGCAATCACCTGCAAGAGGAATATTTTTTAAAAAATGAATTTGAACTCTGTAGTTGCTTTAGCTTAATATAATCACCTTCCTAAAGTCTTGCCTCACTCAGACTTAGGTTCAAATACAGTTTCTGTCTCTTGCTAATTGTGTGAAATTGACTCACTTAACTTCACTAAGCCATTTAGTAGATGCTTAGTAAAGGAAACCATTAATGCTGTAAGTTTTTATTTTTTTTAAAACCCAGTTTACATTTAGGATTTTCACTTATAGAAAATAAAAATGGAGGATATTCAGCTATATTTGAATTTCAGATAGAGAAAAATAACTTTTATTGTAAGTAGTTCTCAATTCATAGCATGGGACATACTTAAGCTAAAAAAGGATTTATTATTTATTTCAAATTCAAATTTAACTGTACCTCCTGTATTTTATCTGGCAGCCCTACTTAAATCTTATGTTCTCCATGATAACCTTTTAGATTCAAAATTAATGAATTAGGAAATATTAATTCATTTTTTTCTTCCTTTCCAGTTCTGTTTGCCCTTACCCAAATTATTCTTATGGTGATTTTCATAGCCTGTTTTGTGGTATTCTCATCTCTGTATGTGTCTAAGTCCTCGTTTACTTTGTGAACCACTGAAAAATGAGTATCATGCCTTATTCATCCTTATCCCTCCTCCAAATGAGCAGTTTTTCTTCTCAAACACAATACTGACCCTACTCAGAGCAGTGACTCCAAAGTAGTGGGATGGGGGCAGAGAGGTGGTGGACTGATGGGTACAAAAGTATGCTGTCTCCTCTAAGTGAATCATGCACTATATGCAATAAGTGAATCATGCACCATGTGCAAGGATTGAAACAACACACTGTGCCTCACAATATGAACAAGTAAATGTTAAAATAAAAAAAATTAAAAAGCAATAAATTTACTCTTATTCTTTTTTTTTCTTCCTAAGTTAATTATTATTTAAAAAAATGATTCTGGAAAAACGTTGGTTTTGAGCACTGATGTACTCTGCTAGTTAATAACTTTGAAAACCATAATTTATAAAACACATGTTATGTATTGTAATTTGTACTACAAAGGGATACTTTCCATCATAAAAATATTCATTCCTTTAAAAAGCTATTCCCTAGTTGATTTTAAATTGTTGATTTATTAAAAATTCAATGTGCTTTCACTTTCCAACTTCAGAATAAAGTGCAGTATAGCTAGTATACATTGTTTTTCCCAAACATTTTTTGTAACACCCAATAAAAAAATAAAGATCATCCCATTTTTCTTCTTAAATTACAGTCAAATTAAAACAAACACCACAACTAATTTTATTCAGTGCCCCCCTCCAACTCTCACCTTCTCTCTTCATCATCAATTCTAAATTTCTAACGAAGTCCTACTCTTGAACTACTCCAATGAACTTCTTTTTTTTTTTCTCCTTTTTGTCTTTTTTACTGACCAGTAACGGGATCACAACCCTAGGTGTCGCGCCCGTACCGGGGACCGGCAATGGGATCGCAACCCTCGGTGTTGCGTCCGCACCGCGCTCAGCCAGTGAGCGGGAACCGGTCTCCACATGGGATCCAAACCCTTGGCGGGAGCGCCGCTGCGCTCCCAAGCGGCGCACTCTCCAGTGCGCCACTGGGCTGGCCCTCCAATGAACTTCTTCATCTCAAATCCTTTTCCTGTTTTCCCTCAGTGGTATTTCACCCTGCTGATGGCTATTCTTTACAAATCTCATTTGGCTCTCATGACCCCACTCTCTGCTGGCCTTCCCATTTCAAATCCTTTTGTGTGTTCTTCCTATAGTTTATTCTAGCTATTGTTTACGGTACATCCAGCGATGTTCCTCAGAATACAATTCCATACTCGCTTCTCTTCTTTCTGTGCATCTCCTTTCTCTCATATCACAGTTTAAACAATTAAGAGTCTGCATGAAATAAGAAATGTAATTTCCCTAAAGGTAGTGATTCTTGCAGTTTACTTATATGTGTTAGTTTGGCAGTAACTAGCAGACTAATACATTTTAAGTGCTCAATAAATGTCCATTTAGTAAATATTTGAATAAATAAATGAGTGCTCGTTCTGGATACAATAAAGTTACCTTGTTTATTATGTTTTTGTAATGTTCTTAAACTTTCTGACTGTCAGTTTCTTCCCTTGTAAAACTCCCTGGGCTGTTTTAATACTTTCAGGCTTTTCATGAAGTTTCAATAAAATAATTTATGTCACACTTGTGCCCAACGAAGATCCTGTTCAGTTTGCAAAAATTCCTTTCCTCACAGCAGCTGACAGCAGCATAGTCCAGTAATGTCCAGCTTAAAGACCTGCTGAAAACAGGACTAAAGGCAACCCAGGAGGACTGAACAGTCCCTATTGTATAAGAAAGGGTGGAGACTTTATTAGAGCCATTCATCCTTTATATGGGAAAGATGTTAGAACTACCCAATCCCTCATACAACAGTAAAGGATATAAAGCATCATTTGTTTTGGACATGTATTGAACAGCCTTTCTCATGAAACCTGGTCTGTTTTATGAAGCCATTTGGAAAGGGCTTTAACTATTGATGAGTTATTTAGAGAGGCAGAAAGGTGAGTAAGATAAGATATTGCTGATACGAGGTAGCAGTTGAGTACAGTGGCTTTCTTCCTCAAGCAATAAACAAACCCAATCACAGAACTACTCAGGAACCCAGACTGATTGGAACTAGACTCAATTGTAAGCTAAAAAAAAAAATCTTAGGCAGAGCTGCTGCTCATCTTCCTATGGAGCAACAGAGATAAGGGAAGAAATAGCATTTCTGGATGTGGGGAAATAATCTATAATTTCCCTGAGTCTGTCTCCTATGTGTAAACTACTGAGGTTGGTCCACAAAATTCCAAAGATCACTTAAGGCTCTGAAATCATGTACCTTTATTACTGCAATTAACTCTTCGCCAAAGCGTAACTTGTAATAAGATTGGCATGGCACTTTCCTTCATCTATTTCATCACCAAGAAATCAATTATGCTTTACTTACTATCAGGGATTAATAAGACACCTTAGGATAAATGACCAGATATACAGCTTCTAAATTATACTTATATCAAGTAACTGAATATGTGAACCATTCCTCCCTATATTTCTGATAACATATGTATTAACTTTTCCAACTTTAGCTCCTTTGAAGATTACTGAATGTAACGTGACGTGTGTACATGCTAGCAATTCCCTGTTTATTTTTGTAAGGTATCTTAGTTCAGGGAAAAAAGTGGTCGTTTCTGCTTTTTTTTTTTTTTCTTCTAAAGATGAAGCTCTGGATTTTTTTAACCTACTTCCCAAAGAGAACTCAGGTAATCTGATTAGTAATGATTAGTAGATAAAATATTTCAGTCCCAAGGGAAACTATGCACTAATGTAGAATATAAATGACTGGTATGTTTCATTCAGTTTGGGACATAGGGGTCTATCTAAAGGAAATCTTAGAAGTTTATAATAAAATTTCAGTAAGCAGGAGACCTAGGACAGCAACATAACTGTTCTAACTCTGGAAAATTGATTTCAACTTCTCTTCTTGTCTATCAACTCCCAAAGGACGCTGTTCAAGTTTTGTTTGACCACATTCTAACAACATTTTCTAATTATCTAGTTATATTTCTGCTTTTTATTAGACACTGTGAACTCCAAAAGGGCAGGGACAGAATCTTGTTATCTGCCTTTCCCCAAGCCAATTGTATAGATCCTCTATACTGTAGGTGTCAATAAAACACTGAATGTGCATGTGCAGAAGAGAGCAATCTGCTTAAGTACATTTAATTGAGAACATGGCTTTAAAAGACTAAAATGGGTAAAGTAACAACTCAGCGATAAGTAAAAACGTTATTTTAGCTTTTTTTTTTTTTTTCTTCTTAAAGGATATCACAAAAAGTGCATGTTTATTTCAAGGAGAAAGGAAAAGAGACTTCCAGTGTTTGAATAAGTTGTATCCTTTCCAACTAAAGCCTGTCATGTAAAATCAGCTCAGTAAATGTCAGACTGATTCATGAAGTGTCATTTTTAGGTGATGGATCTGATAGATTAAATTCTTGGAAAAAATAAGTAAAATTTGAGAAAAATGTATTTTAAAATAGTATTTTCTACACTAACATTAAAGATTATAGTATCCATCATTCTCCAGAACCAATAAACTATAGTTATTCTATTTATTATAAGGAATTAGTTTGATTGATTATGAAACATAGAAAGTTTGAAATCTTGAGTCAATGCCCCAGTTTGAGTTCAAAGGTTTTAAGCTTCTGTAGAACCAGAAAGAGCTGATGTCCTGGTTTGAAGACCATCACTCAGGAGAATTCTCCCTTACTCAGAGGAGGTCATCCTTTGTTCAAGTCAGGCCTTCAGCTGATTATTTAAGGACCATCCACATGAGAAAGGGCAATCTGCTCTACTAACTTGACTGATTTAAAAGTTAATTTCTGGGTTGGTTCAACACACACAAATCAATAAATGTGATACACCATATCAATAAAATCAAACACAAGGACCATAGGATCATCTCTATAGATGCTGAAAAAGCATTTGATAAAATTCAACACTGATTCATGACAAAGACTCTCTGTAAGTTAGGTACAGATGGAAAGTATGTCAACATAATTAAAGTCATATATGATAAACCCACTGCCAATATCATCCTGAATGGGGAAAAGCTGGAAGCTTTTCCTTTAAGAACAGGAACTAGACAAGGATGCCCACTCTCACCACTCCTATTCAACACAGTGCTGGAAGTACTAGCCAGAGCAATCAGAGAAGAGAAGGAAATAAAGGGCATCTAGATTGGAAAAGATGAAGTCAAACTGTCCCTCTTGGCAGATGACATGATCCTATATATTAAACAGCCTAAAGCCTCTACAAAAAAAAACTCTTGGAGTTGATAAATGATTTCAGCAAAGTAGCAGGATAGAAAATCAACATGCAAAAATCAGTAGCATTTCTATTCTCCAATAGTGTACATGCAGAAAGAGAAATCAAGAAAGCTTGCCCATTTACAATAGCTACAAAAAATAAAATACTTAGGAATTGAGTTGACAAAAGATGTGAAAAATCTGTATAATGAGAACTACAAACCACTGCTGAGAGAAAGTAAAGAGGGCACAAGAATATGGAAAGATATCCCATGCTCTTGGATTGGAAGAATCAACATTGTGAAAATGTCCATACTACCCAAAGTGATATACAAATTCAATGCAATCCCCATCAAAATTCCAATGACATTTTTCTCAGAAATGGAAAAAAAACTATCTAGACATTTATATGGAATAACAAAAGACTACACATAGCCAATGCAATTCTGAGCAAAAGAAATAAAGCTGGAGGCATAACACTACCTGACTTTATACTATACTACAAAGCTATAATAACCAAAATAGCGTGGTCCTGCATAAAAAACGACACACTGATCAATGGAATAGAATAGAGAATCCAGAAATCAACCCAAACACCTATAGTCATCTGATCTTTGACAAAGGCACCAAGCCTATACACTGGGGAAGAGTCTGCCTCTTCAGCAAATGGTGCTGGGAGAACTGGATATCAATATTCAGGAGAATGAAACTAGACCTATACCTTTCACCATACACTAAAGTCAACTCAAAATGGATTAAAGAATTAAATATACAATAAAACTTCTCAAAGAAAATATAGAATAAACACTGCAGGATGTAGGACTGGGCACAGACTTCATGAGTATGACACCAAAAGCATGGGCAACCAAAGGAAAAATAAACAAATGGGATTATATCAAACCAAAAAACTTCTGCACAGCAAAAGAAACAATTAACAGAGTTAAAAGACCACCAACAGAGTGGGAGAAAATATTTGCAAAATATACATCTGAAAAAGCATTAATATCCAGAATATACAAAGAACTGAAACAACTTTACAACAAAAAACAAGTAACCCAATTAAAAAATGGGCAAAACAGCTAAATAGGCATTTCTCAAAGGAAGATATATGAATGGCCAACAGACACATGAAAAAATGCTCAACATTACTCAGCATTCAGGAAATGCAAATCAAAACTACACTGAGATACCATGTCAGCCCAGTTGGGATGTCTGATATCCAAAAGACTGTGAATGATAAATGCTGGGAAGGTTGCAGAGAAAAAGGAACTCTCATACATTGTTGGTGGGACTGCAAAATGGTGCAGCCTCTATGGAAAATGGTATGGAGGTTCCTCAAACAATTGTAGATAGATCTACCATATGAACCAGCTATCCCACTGCTGAGAATATACACAGAGGAACGGAAATCATCAAGTCAAAAGTATACCTGTTCCCCAATGTTCACTGCAGCACTCTTTACAATAGCTAAGAGTTGGAACCAGCCCAGATGTCCATCATCAGATGAGTTGATAACGAAAATGTGATATATCTACACAATGGAATACTACTCTGCTATAAAAAAAGAATGAAATACT
>NW_007741508.1:5650-6573 GCF_000696425.1 Galeopterus variegatus | reverse complement strand
ATATCCAAAAGACTGTGAATGATAAATGCTGGGAAGGTTGCAGAGAAAAAGGAACTCTCATACATTGTTGGTGGGACTGCAAAATGGTGCAGCCTCTATGGAAAATGGTATGGAGGTTCCTCAAACAATTGCAGATAGATCTACCATATGAACCAGCTATCCCACTGCTGAGAATATACACAGAGGAATGGAAATCATCAAGTCAAAAGTATACCTGTTCCCCAATGTTCACTGCAGCACTCTTTACAATNGGAGGTTACGGTAACTGGCCACAATAATCAACCACACTATACATTGACAAAATAAAAAAAATAATAAAATAAAGTAAAAAAATAAAATAAAATAAATAAATAAACAAATAAATAAATAAGTTAATTTCCTTCAAACATATCTTCACAAAAACACCCAGGATAAGGTTTGACCAAAATTGGGGCACCCCATTGCCTGGCCAAATTGACAAATAAAGTTAATAAAAAACAAACACATCAATCATTCTAATTCTGCAAATGCAGAGAAAGAGAGCAAGAGATGGGAGGATGGGAAGAGTGACAAGTAGTTTGTGGTCAGGCCAGGCCAAGAATCTCGATATCTGTCTCATAGTCATAGGTAATTTTTATCACCCTATGATGCAGCTTTTTGAGGTTGCTGCTGTCCAGTGAAAGACAGAGATAAAGTGGAAAAGGAAGAACATTTTTTAAGTTTGGTATGGAAAATGCATGACAAGAAATTTTACATACTTACTTATGTGGTTCTTATTTGTAGACAAAATAGAACAACAAAGGGCCTGCCCAGTGGCGCACTGCTATAGTGTGCCGCTTGGAAGCGTGGTGGCGCTCCCGCCAAGGGTTCGGATCCCACATAAGGGTTCGCCCCCGTGGGGGCGCGGGAGCAATGCCGAGGGTTGCGATCCCGTTGCTGGTCCC
>NW_007741508.1:0-457 GCF_000696425.1 Galeopterus variegatus | reverse complement strand
TGAAACAAGTCAGGCACAGACAGAGAAATATCAAATGTTCTCACTCATTTGTGGGAGCTAAAATTAAATAAATAAATACACATAAAAAAACGGACGGGGGGAAGGGAAGAAGACAAAACAATTACAATTCCTTGAAGTTGATACAAGAGAACAGAAAGGACATTATTGGGAGGGATGAGGGAGAGGGACAGGGAGGGAGGTTACGGTAACTGGCCACAATAATCAACCACACTATACATTGACAAAATAAAAAAAAAGTAAAATAAAGTAAAAAAATAAAATAAAATAAATAAATAAACAAATAAATAAATAAGTTAATTTCCTTCAAACATATCTTCACAAAGACACCCAGGATAAGGTTTGACCAAAATTGGGGCACCCCATTGCCTGGCCAAGTTGACAAATAAAGTTAATAAAAAACAAACACATCAATCATTCTAATTCTGCAAATGCAGAG
>NW_007741507.1:0-25150 GCF_000696425.1 Galeopterus variegatus | reverse complement strand
GGCAGAAGCAAGAGGGAGACTAACCTCCTCACTAGCCCTCCTTTAAAGCCATCAGAACCACACCCATTACTTCCATTAAATCGTCAATGGATTATTCCATTCACTATAGCATGGTCCTAACAATCTAATCACCTCTTCAAGGCCCCACCCTTCAATTACTATAATAGGATTTCCCACCCTCTTAACAGTGGAGATTAAGTCTCAATGAGCTTTGGGGGAACACCCAATCCACAGCAAAGACTGAGAGTGCCTTGGACATAATAAGGAAAAGATAAAGTTGAGGAAAGACTTTCAATAATGTTATGCTCTGTATAGCAAATTTTTCCCCTAGCCTTTTTCAATGTAACTTCTGCCCTTATTGTGTGGTAACTGTGAAATGGGCTAAAGGCAATACCCACACTATTCCAGGATGATTTAACTCTACAGTCACTGATCAGAGTAGGAACTAATGTGACTTGTGTGGTCTATTCTTCCAGTTAGCCATGTAAATCCTGAGTTTGAGAAACACCTACCAAACCTGTGAAATGACATGTCGGAGTATGCTCTTTCTCATGTTTTTTATGTAATGAGAAGTTTAGAAGGAGTGAGATCAGGGTGCTGTACTTCTGGGCACTGCATCTGCATTTAGGCAGGAAGAGGAAGGTAAGACAAAAGAAGAGGTTAAATATTTTCTTCACAAGACTTTTCTAGGTTTATTCAGGAATCCAAGTTCTCTTCAGGTGCTTCCAAATTCCCATCAGGCAGAACACATAGTCATAGCTGCAGAAAGGCTAGAAATTTGAGTATGATTTGTCTAGTCTCTAGCAGAAGAGAGCAGGGTGGAAGCAGGTTTGAACTGCTATGCAGGGAGCAAACCTTTCTGCATCAGGTACAAAAGGGAGACTGATCAAATTTCATCTCATTTGGGGCAAAATGGCATTTCACGCCCATCTTGTGTTAAAACCCTACTTTCTGAGTATATAGGTAAACAGATAAACTTAGGAACTGCCATTCACTAATGGATTGAAGATTACATTGATAGAGCTAGCTAAGAGTGAAAAAAGTAGGTGTGATGATTCCAAATATATCCCATTTAACTAGATTGCCTGTGCAGACTGAAATCACTTGGAAATGATATTTGATCAGCATAAGCTTAATCAGGTGGTGAATCTAATCGCAGCTGATGCTCCAGATGGGGACTTTTTCCTGGAGCAAATCACCACAGCTCCCAGTACCTGGTATGTGTTTAGGGATTATCAGAACACCCCAGATGTTATTTGCTTTCTCCTGACAGGGACAGCTGCACACATATGGCATCCTACAACAGGAGCCTTCCAGGTCTTCATAACTGGGCCACAATTTAGTACACAGGAGCCATAATCATCCCACAATTTCCAAGGCATCATCCTGATCTTCTTTAGTGATGACATCACACTCAGAGAACATGGTGAAATGTAAAATGAAAATCAAGATGCTTTTGTGAGACACTTCTCAGAAATCAAGAGATAAATGGCACTAGCCACTTAAGTAAAGCTAATGGCCTAGGAACCCAAGGCAGGTGGAGAGATTCCATTTTTCTTAGCCCGTGTCACTCTGTAAACAGATTCTGATATATGCAGGTAATTTAGACAGGAAGTGACCTCAGAAAACAGAAGAGAGGAACTGGGGAGAGTGAAAAAAGTAAGGGGAAAGAGTCAATTTATTGAGTCAGTCAATGTCATTTGGATCTTCTGATTTGTAGAGAATGTGCCTCAGAACTGTTTGTTTAAGGCATGAAAGAGAATGATTTATTCATCAGCTTCATCTCCCATTGGTCAAATTTTGTAGTTCTAAATTGTGAATGCAAGAATTCTGAATTAATTTCTATGGGCTTCCATGCCATATCATCAGTGTTGCCCCAGGACAGGAAGTGAGAATTAAATAGTACAGTTGGGCTTTTTGTAGAGCTTAAAATATGCCTCAAAATTGTTTGAGCATATATCTAGCACTGCCCAGCCCCAGTTACAGACTGCCCATGGGACATTAACTCCTGTATACCTCCAATTGCATGTGGATAAACATCAAGTGAGTTTTTGCAGGTTTCCCAGGGAAGGGCATCAGAAGGGCCCAGGGGCAAGAAGCGAAGTCTGTGCAGTGCAACTGTGGCAAAGAAGTGTTTTCTGCAACTGTTTCCAGAGCAGTGTTAGGAATAAAAGGAGAGTGGAGAGAATGTGAGGTGCTTTACTTAAAACTTTAGATAAACCTTCCAGAAGGCATTTACCTTGCAAACTCTAATTCAAAATAGGAGATACAATATTTGGTGAAATTCTTTGGATTTTCAAGGTAACAACTCATTTGAATGTGCTATTGCAACCCACTTACTAAATGAACCAAAGGCTACCAGTTTGACTGGGTCCTGAGGAAAAGAAGGCTCTGTGTAGTATGACTAGACCACAAATGCAATGATCTTGAAATATCTATTCCAGATTGTGACACTGAAAAATGACTCCTGCAAACCTCAGTAGGAAATTTACAACAGATGTCCCTAAAATTTGAAAGTAAATATTCTCCTCTTGATAGATAGCGTTTGTCTTGCTTCTGAACTCCAACAAAAATGGAATGCCTAACTCCTAGGAGAGAACCATGAGCCTGAGCTACTTTTTATGAACTGGGTATTATCCGATCAAGCCATCCAGTTGCAATGTCAACAGAAGCATATGAGTGAATTTCATATACTTGAGATCGAGAATAGGTAGGCGCTGAATGCACAAGTGAGCTCGGTAAGCAGGTTTCTCCTGTGAATGTTGTGCCTAAACTTTCACTGCCAACCATGCCTGCACCCTCAGCTTGTATCTCATGACCAGATGATTAAGATAACATTTGAGCCGGTTTTACAGATTTCTCAGCAGGACACACTGATGGAAGTAGCCAGGACACTTGACGGAAGTAGATTTCTGTGGAGAAACAGCCTCAAACATTGACCCTAAAGGGCACTGAAATAGGAAATATTAATGGTAAGTAGAAATGCCTATAGTTGTTCTTGTGATTCACTGATTCCTGAGTAATAGTTTGGTGAAGGTCAAAAACTTAGAATGAGTGAGCAAGATTGGACAATTAGAGACAAGGTGGTTGGAGGACAGGTTATGTAGATAGAATGGCTCATAAATGTAAGAATTTTTCTATCCCGTGTATTTGCTAAAAATGTTTCTACTGCAAATGAGGTTCTCAATAAATAAGTGGATATACTGATCTTTCCTGTGGATGTTAATCCACCTCATAGTGCAGTTAACTCAGATTGTTCATTAAGCTTATTAGCAAGAGGTTCATACTGGTAGGAGCATATTGGTAGGAGCATGGGCTCATATGTGGATTTCCCCTCTTCAAGACTGACCTGTCTACTAGCATGGTTGAATATTCAATTTGTCGGTAGCTGTGTCTGACCCTGATCCTCTGATAAGTAACAAACCCTGGGAGGATCAGATAGCCAGCTTGTGAAAGGTTAATTATACTAGACCTTCCCCCCCCCCCCCATAAAGGAGATAGCAATTTGTCCTCACTGGAATAGACACTTCACATGGATTTGGATTTTCTTTATCAGCTTGCCAATCTTCTGACAGTAATACCATCTGCAGGCTTTATTCAATTCCAAATGAAACATCGTGATATCCCACCCCAAATTTTTATGACCTAGGACCTTATTTTTCAGCAAAATAAAAAACTAACCATTTACTATAATATGCTTTCTTTCTTTCTTCTTCTTCTTTTTTTTTTATCCCTGCACTGTTTTCAGTGTTCAGATTTTATCATCTCCCTGGGAAAAATCTTTGCTATTTATTCAAGAGATATTTTCTGAAATCCAATGTGTTGTTTAACCAAATATATAGATATAATAAAGGCATTTAGCATGTTAAAATGTATATTAAGTTTCCTTGGCCCATTGAACATTTATCTTTATAAAGGTAATAAAATGTACAGTGATAAGATTGTAGAGAGTCCCAGAAAGATCTTAGCTCTCTCTAAATACCAGTGTATAGCAAATTCCCCACTGGGATTATGATCCATAGGCATGAATCTCTCCAGATGTCACAAGCATCTTTGACTACTGTTTCATTAGATGTTTTCTATGGTAATGTAATGGATAGAGCCATAGAGATATCCTGATGCTATTAGAAATGTGTGTGTGTTTTTTTTTTACAGAAGGCACACCAGAGACTATTAATATCAATACATAGTTTTAATGTCATCTCCTAAAGAGGCACAAAATTTTGCTTGACAATAATGGTTTAGAACTCTTGCAACATTTAGAAAAATGGTCTAGAAACATACATATGGCTGAATTACAAGCTACATGACACCTATGTTAACAAACAACTATTATTTTGTTTTCAGATTATATGTGTTTACCATAACTGCTAAAAGGGAAAAAATAAACCTTTCTCTCAACAGTCCATTATTTTTAAAATCATAAAACAAATTATCATCTCTTCTCTCTGTCTCTCTTTGGAGGGTGAGGGGACATGGAATAAAAAAAAATGTAAAAATTGCTTGTTCCATCTATTCATAAAACATGTTGGTTTGATTGCACAGAACTATCTCTCTTATCAAACTTCCTATAAGAAAAATCTTGCTATTGTTTAATTATTCTCTCATAATAATTTTACACTTTTGTAAGTATGTTATGCCATTCTCGTGCTTTATATACCTGAGATTTATACATATGTCTGAGCTTTATATACCATTTCCAAAACAACCAGATGCATTTGAAGCACATGTTAATAAAAATAGATTAGGAATATGCATATTTATAAATTAAACAACTTTATTCTTTTACTGCTGTGTCACTGTTTCTTCAGGAAGCCAAATGCACAATTGATTCAGTCAATTATGTACATACACATATTTACCTAACCAAGTGGCAGTTAAAGTGGATTGTTTTATTAGTTTATTGAATTAGTAGAATAAAAGCAGAACTTTTTTTCACTTTATCATTTTAACCAGAACATGCTCTCAGATTGGTTACCAGTTCACTGAACAAATCATTCTATTTCTCTTTCCCTAGGACATCTATAGAGTGACAAAGAGACCAGAACATCTTCTGAAGGGAGTCGGAGCTGGAGGTGGGCTGACTGAGGTTGGGAGAGAAGTAGCTGGGAGGTAGCAGAAAGACCAGATGTTTCCCACCTTATATTATAAATTAGGAGGATAATGGGCAATCACATGCCAGAATGAGGTTTCAATCCTCCCTATTACAAAATTGACCACCTCCAGGTTGAAAAAATATTTAATCTTTTGGTTAAGTTGAATGTATCATTACATCAAATGTAATGTATCTCAGTCCATCAACCAAAGTAAGCAAATGAATGACATACATATAAGGCTTAAGTGATATACATGCACCAGTTTATGGAGCAAAAATCGTGGACCCAAATTCTTTATGTTTATGTTTAAGGTTGGTGTAATTAAATCAGTCTCTTTTGTAGTAACTTAAAAAGTAGGTAAATCTTCTGTCATTAGACTTCAGTCCTATTGACATATGGAGTCATATAATTCTATGTTATGGGGGCTGTCTTGTGCATTGTAGGAAGCTTATCAGCATCCCTTGCTAACATTCTCTAGATGCTAGTGTGACAACCAAAATGTCTCCAAAAATTGCCAAATGTCCAGGGGGCATAAAATTACCCAAAGTTGAGAACAACTGTGTTAGACATACTAAATAAATTCTAATCTGACTAATTTTGTGAACACAAACTGTTAGAGGATATGAATGCTTCTCTTATTCTCTTTCTTAACATATATTTTTAGTCAACTAGTAAATTCTCTATGTAAATTTATTTTGTTTTATTACCAAGGCACAAAGATTTTCAGATTACTTGTAATGATATTGTGCAAGTATGGAATTCACAGTGGAAAGTGAATTATTAAAGTTACCTAGAATGTGATAAAATTGGGTTTGGAATATTCATAAGACCCTGGTTCCATTTCCAGTTTTGTGTGACTACCACCAAGGAATTTATTTGTTTTATTATTAGAACACCTGGAATTATGATTTATACTATCTTTGGAGTTTTCAACCATCAACATTCAACTCTGTATTTATAGGTAAACTGGGAGCCAGGAAATTTAGATAATTTAGTCATGTCCATGAAGTCAGTTCACTGAAAATCAGGAATTGTGGCCTGATATTTTGACAACTACTTTAATGTTTTTTTCCATGTGCAACAGCATCTCTCAAAGTTTACACATTGGCTGTTGGCAGGGTAATGAAGATTCACTTTTTGAGGTAGGAACTGATCCCCAGTTTGGGCCTTTTATTCCACTCGTAAAAGCAAGTGACATTCACTTCCTAATATTTCCTTTTTTCCTTAGGCCTGAAATGGCTGCTTGCTTTTAATACATAAAATGGGAAATAAAGTCATTAAACCAGGTATTTATTATTGATTTATTTATTTTAAAAAGCATTGTGTATTACTAGAGTTTATTGAATACTGAAGACTCTAATTTAGCAATCTACTAAACTGGCCTAATAACTTATTAAAGTTGCAAACTCTTAAATATGCAAAGTTTTAAATTTCCACAATTGGAGAAAAGAATGCTTTGCTCTCAAGGCATCTTTTCTTCCCCCTGAATTCAGCAAATAATGTGAATAAAAACTTACAAATTAAATAGTCCTATCATAGGAAAAGATACTTAAAACATTACAGTTATGAGATATATTTTGAAACTATCAGATTAGAAAATATCTAAACATTTCGTAACACCTCGTCTTGGTGAGGATGTGGGCTCACAGGTACTATTAACATTGCTAGTGAGAATTTAAATTGTTATATGGAGGAGAGTTTGGCAACAATTTTAAGTTCAAATAGAATTTATCCCAGAAATTTCATTTCCAGCAAGGTATATTACCAATGTATTCACATGTGAAAGAAATGATGTAAATATAAGAATATTAATTGGAATATTGCATGCAATATCAAAGAATTGGAAACATTCTAATGTCCATCAGCAGATAATAGGAAAAATAAATTAGGATTCATTCTTACCCATTATAAAAAAAATGAGACAGAACTCTATGTAATGATAACAAATGATCTCCAAAATATGTTGATAAATAAAAGATAAATAAGATTACAAAATATGCTACCATTTATAAATATGTGTATTACAGATACCTTACAGTATACATGTACATATATGTTCTATGCTTACATATACACTAAATATCTCTGTGATTAAAAGTGGAATTTTAGGGCCGGCCCGGTGGCGCACTGGAGAGTGTGCTGCTTGGGAGTGCGGTGGCGCTCCCGCCGAGGGTTCGGATCCCATGTGGAGACCGGTTCCCGCTCACTGGCTGAGCGCGGTGCGGGCGCGACACCGAGGGTTGCGATCCCATTACCGGTCAGTAAAAAAGACAAAAAGGAAAAAAAAAAGTGTAATTTTAATCCCTCCCCAAATGTAGCCACGGTCCCAGACTCTTATGACCCTTCAATGACATATGAACCTTCTATACTCTGGGAAATTCCTGGATTCCAGTAGTAGAAGGCCAACCAGTATTGCAAAGGAAGCCACCCCAGACTTCCCTTACACTATGGAGTTCAACAAATACTGCATTTCACTACTCTTCCCCTTGCCTGCTAGCAACGGAAGGGATATTTTACAAGAGCAAACTAGCATGCTAAGTGTCAACCCCAGTTACACAGAGACTATAAAACTGACACATCCCCCCAACACACAAAATAACTTGGTTGATGTCCTGAGGTCCACAGTTTGACCAGCATTGGGTTTTAATTTTGAATTCTTAATTGTCCCCTTCAGGATGTATGGAATTATTATTATGACACACAGAATTCCTTTTTAAGAAGTATTATTTTGTTAACCAGTCTCCTCGCATTAAATGACAAGTACTTGGGATTGAAGAGAAAATAGCAACCCACCCATGTGTTCTGGAATGAAGGGAATAAGTTAAATATTAAGTGAAATGCTTAGTAAATTAGCAGCCTCTAAGAGTTAAAGCATCTTGTGTTTTGAATGTAGACCCTTCTCTGGGCCACTGCGGAATAAAGAGATCATTAATTATTGCATTAGCCCCTGTAAAAGGATCTGTAATCCTGACCTTAAATGACAGAAGACTCCTCACCAGTTGAGATGGACACAAAAAGTCAAGGGTTTTTGTTGTTATTGTTGATGTTTTTGTTTTGTTTGTTTTTTAATGAATTTTTCCAGGAAACCAGAAAAAGAAGGTTGCGGTCCCATCATTACATGTTCTTGACATCTCTGATGGAAGATTACCTTCTTAAAGATGTATATTCAAGCCCATTCCTCTGCCAAATTCTCACCATCCCCAATATTCTGCTTTTTCAGTTTTCCCATATTACAGATGGTGTTTCCACTCCTCCTTCCAAAGCATCAGTTGTATCAATGAGTTCTGACTGTTACCATTCTTGGTTCTCTTATTTCTCTCTAACTACACTCATCACTTCCTATTTTATGTTCCCCTGCGATTTAGTCTAAAAGACTCTGCATTATGGTATGTTAGACCTATGATAGATAAATTTCTATCTGCCCTAAAATTTTCCTCAACGTCTACCATCTTCTTGAACTTAATATAATTTTATCTTTTCCTAGAATTCACCATATTTCAATCCCATCTCTTATCCTTGTTAAAGAGAGTCTCAAGCTTTTCTACTGGCCTCGGCTGTCTAAGAGATGAGAAAAGCACAATTCTTTTTCCCCAGTAAATTCTCCAGATGAGAAATTCATCTGATTGCAAAGAAATGCTAGCAGAAGGCACAGAGCAATGCTGCCTTCATCTGTTTTTCTTTAATCTCCATCTGGACTCTCCTTGTTGTTAAACAAGGCTTTACTAATCATCTACTTATTCTTCATAATATTCTTCACTGCATTTCTTATAAACTTTCTTCTCCCTTTAATCCATAAATATTTCCTCATCTTCTCAATCTCAATAATGATCTCAATTCATTATTTGTACAAGTAAGATTGTTCATCCAGAGACATGACATTAAATATTTATTTAAATTATCAACCCTCAAGAAATGCATTTTTTAAAAATTCAGATAACCCATTTCTGTGCAAAATATGTAGGGTTAACAATTTTACAATATGGATAAAACTTGTTTATTAAAACATCTTCAACAATTGGCACAGGGCCTGGGATAGAATAGATGATCAATAATTGTCTTCTCACGAAGGTTAGATGAAGGGGTGAATAAGGTCACAAGGCAAGGATAACAGTGGGAAATAAGATAATTTCCAAGGATATAAGGAAACCAAGAAGTGTTCTAATCTTCAATTTGCTAGTTAATTTTCAGAAATATGGCCAGCTTTATACTTCCAAGGAAGTTAGGACTCCCTGCATTTTCAGGAGAAAAAGTAAAACAAAACGAGCAAAGAGTAAGTTTTCTTGGAGGTCTTCTCAGAAAAGGTTAAGTTCCTGGAGCAACAGGCAATATATACCAATGCCCCACATCATCTTCATCTCCATCTCCAGATAGATGTGTATCATATAATTGCTTGCTCATGACTATGACCCTAACTCATCAAGAAAATAAGTCATCATTAGGTTGAGTGTGCTGTGTTTACCGTGGTATCAGTTAGCATAGGTCTCTACCACTCATTTATAGTCTACATCTTATTGCTTAAGAAATTCACTTCATTTCTCCAGAAATCCTACTTTTCTGAACTAGATTAAAAAGTTAAAAAATGTATTAGCCGAATGAGGCCATTTTCCCCAAAATGAAGCAAATGGACTACTAAACGAGAGACTCCACAAAGAGAATGTCCAACTATTGATATCACGTGTAGGTGGCTTTCACTTGATATTGGCAAGAGCCTTAGGTGAGCTTCATTGAAGGATCGTGCCAGGCTTACACTTAGATGTTTGGCTCTACAATTATATGACCATTTACATAGCAAAATTGTGTGTTAATGAAAGTGCAACAGCACTGCAAAATTTCATTATTGAAAGTAAAGTTTTTTATTAGTGTTAATAGTAGCTAAAATGCATAAATGTATCATTTTACATGTAAAGATTAAACAAATGTTTTGAAGTGTTTATTAAGTGGTAACCAGTCAGTAAAGGTGCCACAGTGAACAAGATAGATAAAATCCCTGCTTTCATTGTAGTTTGGAAAGTCAGCCAATCTTCAAATATATAGCCATATACATTTATCAGCTCATAAAATATACTATGGAAACATAAAGCAAAGGGGTTAGAGTGTAACATGGTCGTGAGTATAATTTGTACTTGGGGGTCCAGATTTATTAGAAACTTCCAAATGAGATCTGCCTTCATTCTCGTTTAATATTATTTCTGTATTTCATAAGCTTACTTCATCAACTTTAAAAAGTAAAATGTCAAGGTTACATATTTCAAAGCCATGAGATAAGGAAATCGCAGATATTATGAAAATACAAAATAAAAATACAAAAATACAAAAACCCAATGTAAATTGAACAAATACCTGAGCTACTCCTCTCTTTTAAACTTTGCACTTTCACCCCAGGCTGAATTCAATTTGCTATTAATTGAATTCTGCCAACCTTTAAATTTAATCAGGTAGTCTTTATTTTGTGGGCAAGGATGCTATTTTGTGATGCTGTGAGTAAGCACTGCTTACTGCTTGCTACCTTCCACCCTGGAGGCAACTGCATTTTTAGAAATGGGTTGACATATCAATTAGTTTGTAATCAGCAATAAAATCCTTCGGGTGTTTGAAACTAGATTCTACTCTTATTTAGAAAGCCAATAGAAAGTCCACCTGGAAAACAGGTCCACAGGGCACAGAACAAGAAGAGAAAGTTTACCTTCTCATAAACTGGAAAATGATTATTGTCTCTTGGCCAGACCCTCCTGACTGAATGTGTTCCCAAAGGAAAGGATACTTAAGAGTTTCCTGCAGACAAGTATGGAAGTGGGAGCACTGGTAGTCCTGACTGATCCATTCAAGGAAAGACCATTGCATCCCTGCTTACACATGTTTGGAAAGTATATTCTGGACCAACAATTGCCAGGGAAGTAATGTACCATTTCTCAAATCAGAGGATAAGCCTGGAGAGGATCTTAAGTTCATCTAATTTAACTTCTGTAGTGTAGCTACTTTTGTGTTGTCTTGACCCAGCTTTGAGGCCAGATGTTTTTCTTTTTGAGCAACCCATTATGTTCACTCACTATCCCCACCCCCTCATCAGGGAGAGCATTAATCCATGAGGGATCTGCCCCATAACTCAAACAGCTTCCAACACTGCCACATTGGGGATCAGATTTCCATATAAGTTCTGGGAGGACAATACATCCAAACTCCGTCATTTACCCTGGCTCACCCTCTCCTTCCTGCAGGAACCACAGTAAAGTTGCTTGCCTGTAGTTCCTGCCCACAGTTCCCATTCTCCCTCTGCCTTGTGACCAACCCCAGAGATTCCCCTATTCCCAGCATGGCATGGCTATGTTCTCTCCAGGGAACTGTGAATAACAAAACTAAAACTCTTCCTGGTTTCTCTCTCTTATTCTGCATCTGGCCTCAACACACTTCACTCAAGGTAATATGGCTAAAACAACCTCTTCATCATCTCGAAGAGAAAAGAAATATATGGAAAAGGAAGGTGAATTCCCGGGTATCTTGTAGGTAGTTCTTGGCAGAAGGGGGTACAGGATTCGGTTTCTAATTGCAACCTCCTAATTTACTATTACTTTCTTTGAGCTTCTCATGAAGAGCAGAGTCACCACAGAATGAAAATATAGTGAAATAGTCATAATATCCCTAATTTACTGAGCAACTACTGGAACCTTTTACTGTGTTTGGCACTGTATATACAAAACAGTTCTTCAAGGTGCATGTCATAAAGCTGAGTTACACTTTAGAAAACTGAGATCCAAGAAAAGAATTGGCTTTGACCACAAGACCACTTTCTACATCATCATATAAGAAGCAATTCGTAGAGTTACAATTCAAGTACTGAAGCTGCCTAATCAGTCAGTACACACCAGCCCTTGCTTTCCTAAAATGGTATGAAGCTCAGTTAGAGAAAAAAATAAAAATGAAGGCCACAGGTTAGATATACCCCAAGGCCAACCTTCCTAACCACATAATGAAATCTTAAGTCATTTGATTTCCCTCAAATGCTAGCTTTAATAATAAATAAAACATAAAATATAAGCTTTACATTCTTCTCACCATAATTCAATGAATTTAAACCAATCAGCGATTGACAGCTCATCTTAAACAGCCCTTTAAAAAAAATTTTAATCTATAACAGCCAATCACAAAATAGGTCAAAATACTTCCTCCTTTATGTTTTATAAACTAAGCTATGACTGCTGTGAGCAGGACTTATTATCACTTTTGGTTGGAGGTCTCCTGATTCAGGAACTACTTTTTGTATGCACAAGAAACTTTTGAAATATTTCTAACTTTTGTTCTCATTTTATTTTTGACATCATAAAAATTAAAGATTCTTCTTCATACACTGGAAAAAGAGAAAAAGTTAAGGCAGGGAGGGAATAAATAATAGTCATAAACTATTTAACTTTAATGAATCCACAGAGGAAAACTGACATAATCTTACATGAGACTATGCAATGCCTATCCCTTCCGCTTTTCCTTCATTTACATGTATCCTAGATCTCTAGTTTTTTCTTATTTATTGTTTCACGTACTTTACCTGTAATCCTCAGAACAACCCAATGAAATATGATAATTATCCCCATTCTACAGATGACAAAATGGAGGTACTCAGCTACTAAGCTAAGCAGTGTGATTCCAGGGTCTTTCCTCTTAGCCACTGTACTGAACTCCTCTTATATGATGCGTGCTCATAAGTCTGAGGTACTGGATTTTCTCCAGTGAGGAGATCCAACTGAAATATTCAGGAAGTCTAAACATTTTAAACAATTTTACCACATTTGTCCCTGAAATCTTCTCTATAATATCCCCAAGATATGTTTCTGCTCTCTCAAAGTCAGGATGTGTAGAGGATTGAGTTATGACTCCCCCAAAACTCACTGAAGCTTGAATTGTGTCCCCCAAGTTTCATACATTAGAAACTTAGCCCCCACTGTGAGTGTTAAGAGGGTGGGAAATCCTATTATGATAATTGAAAGGTGGGGCCTTGGGGAGGTGATTGGATTGTAGGACCACGCAGTAGTGAATGGATTAAAAATGGTGGCCAGGGGTGTGGTTCTGAGGACTTTAAAAGAGGAGAGTCTGTCTTTCTCTCTTTCTCTTGCTCTTTCTCTCTCTCTGCTTCCACCATCTTGCAGTGTGAGACCCCTGGGTCACTACTGCCATCATCAGATGGACTTTGGACTTCCCAACCTCAGAAACTATAAGCAATAAATTTCATTTTTCTTTACAAACCAACCGGTTTCAGGTATTTTGTTATAAGCAACAGAAACAAACTAATACAGAAAATTGGTATCAGAGAAGTGGGGTGTTGCTAATAACAGGTACTTGAAAATATGGAAATGGCTTTGGAACTGGGTGTTGAGGAAACACTGAAGGAGTTTGGAGGACTCAGAAGAAGATAAAAAGATGAGGGAAAGTTTGGAAAATCTTAGAGACTGGTTAAATGGTGGCAAGCAAAATGCTGATAGAAATATGAATTGTAAAGACCATTCTAAGGAGGCTTCAGATAGAAATAAGGAGTTTATTGGAAACTGAGGGCAGATCCTTCATGAATGGATTAATGCTCTCCCTGGGGGTTGGGGGTAGTGAGTGAGATCTCACTCTATTAGTTCCCATGAGAGTTGGTTGTCTAAAAGACCCTGGCACCTCCCCTCTCCTTCTCTCTTGCTTCCTCTCACTGAAATAGAGCTCCCTACACCCTCATAACGTATACTATCTGCTTCTGTAGAATTGCTTGCTTAACCTAAGTAACTCCATTTTGCCCCCGTCTGACCTGCAGACTACCCCCACAACTTTTCTTGACCACCCTATTCTTCATCATCAGACACTGTCTATTACTTTTCTTCCACATTGCAATATGGTCCTCCACCCCTGTAATTTTGTGCATCAAAAGACACTATTAACAGTGTAAAGAGGCAACCCACAGTATGGGAGAAAATATTTGCAAATCATATATCTGGTAAGGGATTAATATCTAGAATCTATAGAGAACTCTTAAAACTCAACAATGACAAAAGCAAACAATTTGATTCAAAAATTGGGCAAAAGACTTGAATAGACATATCTCCAAAGGAGATGTACAAATGGCCAATAGGTACATAAAAAGATTCTCAATATCAAGAATCATTAAAGAAATTCAAATTAAAGCAACAGTGCGGTACCATCTCACACCCATTGCTATGGCTACTATAAAAACAAAACAAAAAAGTAAACAAAGCAAAAATCAGAAAATAACATAATGATGTAGAGAAATTAGAAATCTTGTGCACTCTTGTTGAAAATGTAAAATGCTACAGCCATTGAGCATAGCAGTTCCCCAAAATATTTAAAAAAAGACTTACCATATGATGTAGCAATTCCACTTGTGGGTATATACTCAAAAGAACTGAAAGCAGTATCTCAAAGAGATATTTGTACACTCATGTTTATACCACCTTATTCACAATAGCTAAAATGTGGAAGCAGCCCAAGAGTCTATCAAAAGATGAATGAATAAGCAAAACATGGCATATAAATACAATGGAATATTATTCAGCCTTAAAAAGAAAGAAAATTCTGACATATGCTACAATGCTGTTGAACCAAGAAGACAGTATGAAATAGTGAAATAAACCAGTCACAAAAAAGACAAATATTGTGTTATTCCACTTATTTGAGGTAGATAGAGTGGTCAAAATCATAGAGACAGAAAGTAGAATGGTAGTATTCAGGGTCTGGGAGGAGAGAGGAATAGTGAGTTATTGTTTAACTTTATCTTTTTATTTATTTGTGTCTGCCCCATTTTCTTTCAATGTTTTATGATTTTCAGTGTATGTATTTTTCACCTCTTTTGTTAAATTTACTGCTAAGTATTTTATTTTTTTGATGCTATTATAAATGATATTGTTTTCTCATTTTTTTTCAGACAATTTGTTCATGTATAAAAATGTTACTGATTTTTGTACATTGATTTTGTAACCTGCAACTTTACTAAATTTGATTATCAGTTCTATCAATTTTGGGGAGCTGTCAGGTTTTATTATATATAAGATCATGTCATCAGCAGACAGGCCGTTTTACTTTTTCCCTTACTATATGGATGACTTTTACTTCTTTTTCTTGTCTAATTGCTTTAGCCAGGACTTCCAGTACTATGTTGAATAGAAGTAGAATGAGTGGGCATTGTTGGCTTTCCCCAGATCTTAGAGAAAAAGCTTTCAACTTTTCACCATTGAGTATGATGTTCTCTTGGTCATCATGTATGTCCTTTATTGTGTTGAGATATATTTCTTCTATACCTATTTTTTAAGAGTTTTTAACATAAGTGAATGTTAAATTTGTGAAATGCTTTCTCTGCATCTGAGATGATGGTGTGGATTTTGTCCTTCATTTGGTTAATATGGTGTATCACATATATTGATTTACATCAGTTGAACCATCATTACATCCCTGGGATAAATCCTACAGTCATGGTGAATGATGTTTTTAATATGTTGCTAAATTCTGTTTGATAATATTTGTTGAGGATTTTTGCATCTGTGTTCATCAGGGATATTGGCATGTAGTTTTCTTTTCTTGTAGTGTCTATGTCTGACTTTTGTATCAGGGCAATGCTGGCTTTATAAAATAAGTTTGAAAATATTCCCTCCTCTTCAGTTTTTGGAAAAGTTCAAGAAGGATTGATATTACTTCTTCCTTAAATATTTGGTAGAATTCAGCAGTGAAGCCATTAAGTACTGGACTTTTCTTTAATGGTTAACTTTTTATAGCTGATTTAATCCCCTTAATCATTATTGGTCTATTCAGATGTTCTATTTTTCCCTGATTTAGTTTTGGTAGGTTGTATATTTCTAAGAATTCATTCATTTTGTCTAGGTTATCCAATTTGTTAGTGTTCACAGTAGTCCATTGTTATATTTTTTTGATGAATTGACCTTTGTATTATTACATAAGGACCTTCCTTTCCTCTTTTTGCAGTTTTGGACTGAAAGTCTATTTTGTCTGATATAAGCATAGCTATCCCCATTATATTGGGTTTTCAATTGCATGGAATATCTTTGTCTATCCCTTCACTTTAAGTCTGTTGAGTCCTTAGACTAAGTGAAGTGCATCTCTTGTAGACAATATATAGTTGGGTCAGTTTTTTTTCACTGAAAAACTTAATGTCCTTCAATCAGAGAATTTTACTTCTTTATGTTCAAAATAATTATTGATAGGTAAAGATTTACTATTACTATTTTTGTCAAGGGCTTTCTCATTAATTTGAAGATCTTTGTTTCTCTCTTCCTCTCTTGCTGAATTTTTCTATGTTTTGATAATTTTCTGTAGTGATATGCTGTGAATTCTTTCTTTTTATCTTTTTTGTGTCTACTAAGAATTTTTGCATTGTGGTTACCATGAGGCTTACATAAAACATCTTTTACCAATGATAGGCACTTTTAAGTGGATAAGTTTGACTTAACTGTGATCATGTGCACAAATTCTAAACATTTACTTTTCTCCCATTTGTTTTTGTTGACACATTTTGTATCTTTACAGTTCATGTCTATTAACAAATTATTGTAGCTATAGTTGTTTTTAATAGTTTTGTCTTTTAAAATTCATGCTGGAGATGTAATTAATCATCACACCACCATTACAGTGTAAGAGTGTTTTGAGTTTGACTATATACTTACATCTGCCAGCGGGCTTTCAATTTTTGTTTATTTTCTTATTGCTGCTTAGTGATCTTTTTTTCTCTCAGCTTGAATAACTCCTTTTAGAATTCTTTGTGAGGTTGGTCTAGCAGTTATAAATTATCTCAGCTTATCTTTCTCTGAGAAAGGTTTTATCTCCCCTTCATTTTTGAAGGACAGGATTGCTAGGTATAGTATTATTGATTGGCAGTGTTTTTTGTTTTAGATATTTTTGTTTTTCCTTTCAGATTTTGGAATGTGCTATCTTATTCTCCCTGTCCTTCAGTGCTTCTGTTGAAAAATTATCTGATAGTGTTATATAGGTGTCCTTGTATATAACAAATCACTTTCCCCCTCAATAGCTTTCAGTATTCTGTCTTTGTCTTTAAATTTTGAAAATTTGAGTATGATGTGTCTTATGCATTATAAGTCTCTTTAGATTCATTCTATTAGTTGTTTGTTGAGCTTCCTGGATCTGGATTTCTATTTCTTTCCCCAGACTTGAGAAGTTTCCTGTCATTATTTCTCTGAATATGTTTTCTATCTCCTTCTCTCTCTTTCCTTCTGCTACATTGATAATGTGTACATTATCTTGCTTGATGGTGTTCAATAAGTCCCTTAGGCTGTCATCACTCCTTTTAATTCTATATTATTTTTGCTCCTCAGAATGGATGATTTCCAATAATCTGTCTTAGAGTTTGCTAATCCTTTCTTCCACTTGATCAAGTCTGCTACTGATCCCTGGTATTGAATTTTTTGTCTCAGTTATTGTATTCTTCAGCTTGATGATTTCTTTTTAATACTTTTTAATATTTTTAAAATTTCTCTGTTGAATTTCTCAGTTTGTTCATGCAGTGTTCTCCTTACCTTGGTGAGCATCTTCATGACCTCCTTTTACATTGCCTGTTGGGTAAATCACATATCTCCCTTTCAGCAGGGTTAACGTCTAGAGATTTAGCTTGTTCTTTTATTTGGAACATATTTCTTTGTTTCATTTTCCTTCACTTCATGTTGGTCTTCACATATTAGATAAAAGAAACACTTCTTATAGCCTTGTTAGACTGGTCTCATTTAGATATTCCTCCCCAATCATCTTGGCTAGAGATTCTAGTTTCCTCCAAACTCTTTGTGCTTGTCCAACCTGCTGTCATTGTTTTTAGTGGTCCTCAAGAAATTAGAGTGCAATGTACTATTACTTTAAGAGAGGGGTGATAGAAGTCAGTCCCTTGGGATGCAGTTGGGGAGGCTGAAATATTAGATGTGTGTTTCAGCTCCTTCTTTCCTTGGAGAGAAGCTGAGAGCCAGTGTTTACCTTCTATTCATTCTGCTCTTCACCATAGAGAGGGTCTGGGGAAATAGATGCTGTATATTTGCAAGTTTAAAAGTCAACTTTTTCTTCTCTCTGATCTGGAGGACTCAGAAGTGCAGAGCTCTGTCAATCCTCAGAGCTAGGTGGTTTAGAAGTCAGTTTCTTGTGTAAAGCCTATAAAATTGGGGTGCTTAATGCATGCAGAAACCATCTCCAGTGAGAATCTGCAGATCAGAATTCATTGCTAGAGCAAGCCAGGGAAGAGATGCAGGGAGTGCCCGCTCTTGTTAGATCGACCAGAAGCCTAATACTCTCTCAGCAGGGAGAGACAGAGAGACTTCAGGTGTGAAATTATTGCTGAAGAAAGCCAGGGAAGAAGGTGCAAGGAGTGCTCACTTTTCTTTTCAGGAATGGAAAGATTCCCCCTTCCTTGTTTCAGACAGATATTGCAGGAATATTTCTCTAGAGTAAACTAGGGAAGAAGGTGTGGGGGGCCACATATGGGGGTGTCAGGCCTTTCAATCTTTCCACAGAGAGATTGCAGGGCTGGGATTATTGTTGGAGCAAGCTGGGGAAGTGACCACTCTCCTGCTCAAATAAGATGAAATTTCACACTCTCCTTGCAAGGGAAATCATCTGGTCTGGTGTTGTCACTAAAGCAAACTAGGCAAGAAGGTGCAGAAAATGCCTTATTTCCCTGTCAGACACAAAGAGAGGTCCTCCAGTCTTCCTGTAATGGGAGTTGCAGGAATTTGTCTTGGAAGCAAGCCAGAAAAGAGGGCTTTAGGAATGCCAACTCTCCCATTCAGAGACCACCAACCTCTTTCTGCAGATAGATTATAAGTTATCACTGGAATTATCACTGGAGCAAGCCAGGAAAGAAGGCGCAGGTGGCGTCATCCTTCCCTTTAAGGCTGGAAGAGGTTTAATCTTTATTTGCTACACAGGCTCCCAGGTACTGGCTTGTTAAAGGGAGATCCTGGAAAAGCACGTGGCCAAACAGTTTCCAAGGGGTCGTGGGGAGCTGGGCTGATCCAGGGGGCCACAGTTGCTGAGAATGCTCATGTAATTCAAAAACCCCCTTTGGTCTTTGCACTTCAGGGAAATCTTCCAAATCCCTGTCCCTGCTATTTCTCAAGCACAGTGATTTAAGAAACAAGCCCTCCAGCAGGGTTTGTAAAAATTGAGCACTATACATCTTATACAAGTCTCTCACCTGTTGGGAAGAATCTGGGAGTTGGAGTATCTGTCCCAATTATAAGGTGCTGTGCTTAGGGTAGGTTTAGTGTGTGAGTGTGTCTCTGCTTTTCCTACTCAGTTTGGTGTGGATATTTTCTCAGTCATCCTGTGTGTAGGAGTCTTTCAAGTGAATTCTGACGTTCTTTTTTTTTTGTCTTTTTTCGTGTCCGGCAACGGATCGCAACCCTCAGTGTCGCGCCCATACCGGACCGGACTGGCAACGGGATCGCAACCCTCGGTGTTGCGCCCTCACCTCGCTCAGCCAGTGAGCAGGAACCAGTCTGTATGTGGGATCCGAACCCTTGGCGGGAGCACCGCCGCACTCCCAAGCGGCGCACTGTAGCAGTGCGCCACCGGGCCGGCCCCGGATTCTGACGTTCTTTTGAAGAGAACTGATCCATGTGTATGTGTTTACTTGGTGTGTCTGGGAGGAGGAATAGTCAGGAGCCTCCTATTTTGCCATGTTGCAGACTTCCCTCTCCTCTGTCTGCTCCCCTGTCTATTATGTTTTCTACTGTGTGTTTTAGTTTATAGAATGTGCATGTGTGTTAAATTTTTTGTATTTCTCCTAACATTTTTTTTCCATTGCTCTTATAAAATTGACCCCATAGTCACTATTCATTTCCATTTTCTGGTGCAATTTTGAATCTCATCATTTAGTTAGTTCAGAAATTCTGAAACTGGTATGAAAAAGAAATAAAATCAGGCAAAAACCTTAACAAAAAGCAACAATACTAACCACTAATTGGGTTCCTCATATGTGCCAACATTGTTCCAAAGCAGGTGTTGTAGAAATAAATTTGACATTATTATCTGTCCCTAGGAAACTTAAATTCTAAAGAAAACAAACAAACAAAAATGAACTCAATACTGCCAAAATACTTTTAAGCTTATTACTAAATTTAGTATATTTTTGATGCTATCTTTAGTTGAATAATTTTGTACTATACTTTCAAACATCGTATTCATACATAAAAACCCTGATGGCTGGGCCGAGCCCGTGGCGAACTCGGGAGAGTGAAGCGCTGGGAGCGCAGGGAGCGCAGTGACGCTCCCGCCGCGGGTGTGGATCCTATATAGGAATGGCTGGTGCGCTCACTGGCTGAGAGTGGTGTGGGTGATGCCACACCAAGGGTTGCAATCCCATTACTGATCACGAAAAAGACAAAAAATAAAAAGAACCCTGATGGCTTTTATATATAGATGATTCTCATTACTCAAAGTAGATACATTCTACAAAGTGACTGTGAACCTTAAATTAGCAGTTAATGAACCATTGCTTCTAGGAGAAATACAGTGTTAGATTCTCCAAAGCCTCTGCTCACGATATTTTCATCAACTAATCAATTTATAAACATGTTTTGTGTGTTTTTTTCTGTCTAAATATACCTTATTAATATATACTACTGATTTATTAACATTAAACTTATGGCCAACAGCACTGCAACTCATGCCTCAGCAAATGTTATCATCTAACACATGTATTTTCTCCGTGAGGCACATCTCAGCCTTCTTGACAAGTGCTTCAGCAGTACACTTTGGAGATATTTTAAATAGTGAAATCACTAAGAAAAACATAAAAATGGAAAAAAAAATATGGCACTAAGTAGATCACAAGAAAGGACACTTGTTTACAGTATGAGAACTGAAACAAGAAGGTTGAGCATCACTTTGTTTTACCACAGCTAGGAATGTACTTGCCATGTGACTCAAATTTTTTGCCACTCTGTACATATTTGAAAATGACCACAAAAACATGGCAAGCATTCATTTTGGGATTACAGATAAATCTTAATTAGTAGAAAAATTCACAAATACAGAATCTATAAATAATGTGAATCAACTGTATTCACTTTTTATACAGCCACCTTATTAAGCATTCTTATTAATCATTGACATTTTCAATTGATTCTTTAATATTCTATGTATCTAATTATGGATTGTGGAAATAATGATGATCTTGTCTCATCTTTTTCATAGACATGTGAAATAAAGTTTCATTCCCTTATCAAAAGGAATAAATTTTATTCACTATTGTTTCAATCTTGTCAATTACATTTAAAAAATTCTACTTTGTCATCTTTTTTTTTTTTTTTGAGTACCTCAAAAAAGGCCTGACTGTTTTCTTCAGTTATTGGCTTGCTTTCCACAAATATATCCTTAATATGATCAGTATGTTTTGCTGTTTCTTCTACTCAATGTAGTGTTCTTTGCAGGAGAATAACAGCTAGCGTGGTTGCAAGACTTGTTCAGTTTTGCACATGACCTGATAAGACTTCTATTTTTAGCACCCATGCTCAAGCAGAGATCGAAGAGACTATGACAAATTAAAAGGACAAAGGGAGTGCACTCTAGTATTGTTGTCAACATTGATGATTCAAAGTAAAATATACTTGTGAGGAAGTAACCTGCACAACTGTACTAGGGATGGCTGACTTGATCTGAGATGGTATACTGCCACGGTTGCCATCATAGTAAGAGGATGGTGCTCATTAGTTGTGGCAGATACTGTTAAAACTGATGAATGTGTTCAAGCCACTCTGTCAGATGCAGGTTTCTTTTCCCCAAAGTCTGCCATTTGCATTTTCATCATTGTTAGCAGTCCCTCCCCTGATTGCCATTGGCCATTACCCTCATGGCCAAGGTCAAAGCTTCACTTGCAGGTGATTAAGAAACTCCAAAGCCTTTCTCTCATTTTCAATAAACAGTCTAAAAGAAAACTCCATTGTGCTGCTTTCTTAAATTGGGGATTTTAAAATGGAAGATATTACACTTCTTAAGATAAGTTAAAAAGAATTGAAAAATAATTCTTTTTAGTAAGTTAATGTGTTAGAGGTATAGGTAAACCTTGATGCCTAGGTATAAGACCTTGACTAGGAATAAATGATATCAAAAACAAGTGGAAGGATTTGATATCTTACTTAATTTTTGAAAGCTATAACAGATGTTCACTTCATCATTTTATATCTCTGAATTTTTCTGCAACATCTCTGGAAGATGCTACATTTTTATATTAATTCTCCATCAGGGCTAGTGAGAACATTGTGAAAATTAGCATGCTCCTCTAAAATCAGGTTCCCCCATTGTTTAGAAGCCTGAGTTTTGGAGTTTTGCCTTATTGACTCTACAGGATACTTTCTCATACTTCTATTCAAGAGCATTCAAGTATAAAGAATACTAACTAACTTCAAAATTCAGATTAAGTCTGCAGATATACAGAGAAAATGAATAATAATCCCTTGGTCCAAATCAGGTGGTTCTGAATTAAATATTTTACATATGTAATAGCTAGAGTTGATTATCCAAGTCATACATGTGTCCAAAGGAAGTTAACAGAGTGAAGTTAGCAGGAATTTTTTTTTATGGTTTAAGTTTTTAGTCCAAAAGAGTATTTAGTGCTCAATTCATCAACTGAATAATATTACTTGTATTTCTTCCAGGAAGCATGCATGTATGTGCACATGCATGCACACACACACATACACACTGAATCATTCAAAATCAACAGTCTCAAATTATCTTTCTTACCTTCATACAGGGCTATCTGATTCTCTTCCCACAATATGACTCTGAGGTTATCTACTTCCATTTCTGCCTTGCTCTCTCTCCTCCAACTCAGGTGAGCTAGAAATGTGATCTTCCCACCATAGTAACAATATTCCTATGTTCTCTGTTGAAGCTGATAGAAGGATCCCCCAGGCTCCTTCAATTATCATTGTAGCTGCTCAGTCAATTTCCCTCTCATTCTTTTTATAAATGTCATTCTCACTTAATCAGATGAATATCTCTTCTGTTCCCTACAAAATTGTTCTCCTTTCAACAACTTTCCTGCCTTTGAATACAATAATGCTGCAATTAAAACATCTGCTCCCCACCTCTTTGCCAATGCATAACCCTCATTCTTCTCGAACCTTGGTGCCAATTTACCAATTCCAATCATTCTTCAATTCTTGACACTTTTCCAGTTGACTATGTTCTCTTAGCCAAGACCTTGTCAACACATTTCTATTCATTAGTATTTAGAGTCATGATAGCACTATTCAATTATTTCAACTCTTTGTATTCCTTATCCAATTATACAATAACTTATTTGAGGCAAAAGATCAGGTTTTCTATTATTTTATACTTCTCATAGCACATATTACAAAGCATTGAACATAAAATATTCTCATTAAATGTCTTTTGAAAGAATGAAGTATTAAAACATCAAGTGATGCATCTGTAAATGTACATTCTTTTTTAAATGGCAATTGAGATAGCAATTGTAAGTGGCATCCTAGGTGGACATTTGGATATGTGTTTCTTTAAGAAGATACACAAGGGTACTTCAAAATGTTTGTGAAAAAATAAAATTGAAAAATAACACAAATGGTTCTGTGAACTTTTTGAAGTACTCTCCTATGTGTAGGTATACTTATCTTAGCAGCATATTATAATAATTAATTTTAGCAACATCCCAACCACTTTTGCATTAGAAATATGATTAAGTCAAGAGGATAAAAAAAATCGATTAATGTTTTTACTGTAAGAGTAAGACTAAAGACAACTGAGCACTTATTTATAGCTTAAGTTGTACATCCTGTTTAAAAGCTCTTTTTGTCTACCATTAATTTTTCAAAGATTATTTTCATTAACAAATTTATTCATTCAATAAATATTCTTTGAAAAATTACTTAAGCCCTCTGGCTCGCAGTTTCCTTAACTGTAAGATGTGTTAGCCAATGAGGATTACACATGAGGAAGATGGAGTTCTGCTCTCCAGATGTTCATTATCTAGTGAGGAAATAGGGGGGAGGCTGGAAATACTGCATAATTTTCGATCTATAAATTCCATTTCTTGGAATGTGTCTTAAGGTAATAATCCCAGATATGTGCAAATGTTTTCATTTCATAGCTGCAAACATATCATTTAAGCTTCATTTGAAGGTTAATCATAATAGCAATTTTGAATGTTCAGAATAAAAACTGTTAACTGAGAAATAAATTGTAGAATAAAAGATATTTCTTAGGTTTTTTTGTCTCTTCCTACATTCATACTAAAAGACATTAAGCATTTTAACCAAATCCGGTGGCTTCAATTTACAGGTTCATACCCAAGTAAGGCATGCAATTTGCTCCAAACTTCAAAAAAGCCCATTTTATACTCATCAAAGCTGCTAACCTATAACTAGGTTTGGAAGT
Source organism: Galeopterus variegatus (assembly GCF_000696425.1). Classification (NCBI taxonomy): domain Eukaryota; kingdom Metazoa; phylum Chordata; class Mammalia; order Dermoptera; family Cynocephalidae; genus Galeopterus; species Galeopterus variegatus. The sequence continues at coordinate 671 of NW_007741507.1, read as the reverse complement.
TCATCCTCTGAACGTTTTTCTTTCATTGACTTCCTCATCTGATAAACAAAATCTTATATCCAGAACAGGCCTGGGCCGGCCCATGGCTCACTAGGGAGAGTGCGGTGCTAATAACACCGAGGCCCCGGGTTCGGATCCCATATAGGGATGGTCGGTTTGCTCACTGGCTGAGCGTGGTGCTGACAGAACAGGCCTAATGTAATAAAATTCAGTTAAAATTTTCTCTTTATCAGTCATTATCACACATGGTACAGAGCACATTGTCATTCCTCATGCTTAGCCACCAATATATACTATTTTATCTGCCCCATATTTATGCCATCTGAAGACGTAAAGCTTCATTTCAAATTAAATAGTCTATTCGAAAAGTTGGGGGAGAAAGATGGCGACGGGTCTCGAACGCCCGCGTCAGGAAACAGCGCGATCCTGAGAGCTGTGTGCTGTGATCCCAGAGTACTGACTGCATTTCCAAGAGCAACAAAAGACGAATAATTCTTTCAACAACGATCCTAAATCGACAAACAAGCGGCAGCAGGTTTGAGGTTTTGGGGCCGACACGGAGAAGGACTCCTGGGAGCACCCAGGCCCAGCTGCGGGAACGAATTGGCGGCTCAGACAACAAAGGCCGGGAAAGCCAGCAAAGGACTGCCCAGAAGCCGTCTGAAGCACGC
>NW_007741506.1:0-25154 GCF_000696425.1 Galeopterus variegatus | reverse complement strand
CATGTATAATCATTTATGTTTCAATTAAAAAAAAAAAAACAGTCCCTCCCAGTTGAGCCTTCAGAAGGGTGGAAATAAGTTCCTCCTTAGACGTGTGGGTCATGGGCAGAGGCAGCTCCTTGCAGACAGCAGTCCTGCCTGGCCCGTCTTGGTTTCCCCCTCATTGCCTAACTCAGAGCTCCATGCATCATGTTAAGCTGACTTCCCCACCCAGTAGGGACCGGAGGTTGCATTATGCAGCAAATTTCATAAGCCGGCTCTCAATTCTGTCACACTGTGCCCCTTACTCCACATTCTGGGATGCTAAATTCCTTCTCTTCCAGATTTTTGAAGACACTTCTCTTTCTGCCTGCAAAACAATTCAAGGGTCCCAGTTGAGACATGTTGTCTTCCAAAAAGCCTTCTCTGACCCCCTAAAGCACCCAATAATTTCCTTAAAGTCCTAGCATGTAGTGTTACATCAGACATTTTTCTTGTCCTCTTATCTGCATCAATGTTTGACTCTAAGTTCTGTGAAGGCAGAAACAATGTTTCTCTTGTTAGTTGCTGTTTCCCAAGGACCTAGTATAGTGCCTGGCATAAAGTCCATAATAAAGATTTAAGTTGAAGCTAACAGAATGTCCAAAACCCCTAATCCAAGTGGTTCTGTGTAGCTAGAAAGAACTAACCCTAGTAAAACCCAGAGCTCAGAGCCCTGGACAGTCACAGTGGGCACTTCCATATGTTCCAGGAAATGTCAGGTTAAAAGGAACATCTGGGATAGTCCAGGAGTGGGAGAGAAGACACATGAGCAGCTTTTGGAAGGAAGGAGGAATTAAAGCAGGGAGAGATCAGTGTCCAACAATGGAGGGCCAGGCAGCATCAGCTGACTGCTTGCACATGGCCCCAGCCACTTCTAGCAGCAGCTGCTGAAGTATCGACCTCCTCCCTCACAGCTGCTTCTTTCATAAGCACTGCCCAGTGGCAGCAGCACGAGATCCCCCCAAGGCAGAAAGGCCAGCATGGTCCTCCTGTGGCAGTGCCCCAGAAACATCCTGCATACAGGGGGTTTCCTCTGGCCCCACCCGTTTCTCCGTCCTATCAGCATCATGAAGAAAAGAATTCTGTCTCCCCAAATCTAGAGGGGAGGGTGCACGGTGTTGGCTCTCCAGAGCAAAGAGTCTATTCTGAGATGCAGGAGAGGCATAGCAGGCAGGAGGACACAACAGAAAAGCATCTCAGAACAGTAGCGCCTTCCAGCCGCAGACTTCAAAATCAACCTTGTATTGGCTTCCAGTCAAGAATGGCAGAATAGACGGTCCCCAGAGTCACTCTCTCCCACAAATCAACCAATTTACAACTATTAAAAAGCAACAACAGCCAAACAGGGGCTGCTGGAGCTCAGAGGAAGAGGAGGAAAAACCTACAGAGTGCGTGAAGGTGGGAGAAGCCACAATTAAAGTAAGGACCGCTCCCACAATTTCAAGCCCTGGCCACTTCAAGGCTGGCCCTGGTGAGCACAAAGAGCAATAGCTGGCAAAAGCCACAGCTGTGCCCTTCATATGAAGTTGCTTGGAGGTGGCAGGGGAGAAGAGGGCCTTGGTGGTCATCAGGCCAGCAAGACCACTAACAGGGTTCCTATGGACCCACGTGGGAGCAAGGAGCCACAACAACTGAAAAAAGGAGCCACTCAGAGGATGGTGAGTCATCGCAAAGGACCTGTGCATGGCCTGTCCCATGGGAAGTGTGTAGAGCACAGGTGGTGGGGGAGATGGGTCCACTGGGAGAACACTGGAGCACAGCATGGACAGATGATCTGTCCCCAATCAGTGCAAGCTCACTTTGTGTAGACTGGTCAGGAATAGAACTTCAAGGGGTGCAGTTTGCTGAAAAGACTCAGGCCCAAACCAGAGTTTCCACACAGCCCAGGTAAATCTCATGAGACCTGCAAGAATGTACAAGGTCAACAATTAAAATTCAAGCTGCATAAAAAGCCTTCCCCAGGGAATCAGCAGCAAAGCAGCAATTTAGCTCAACTACAGGGCTCAAGTACTGGTCCTCACAGGAAGTTCCCCCATTTTAGAAGTAAGCAAAGGACAAAAAATTAGTTCCAGTGCAGAGTTTATGGAAACAGTGAATAATCCAACACAGAACTGAAAGAAAAACAAAATACCCACAAACCAGAGACAGAGTTTGATATTAACTAATAAAGGTCTCACTTCACCAACGAACACCTATAAAACCTAGGAAGACAGAAGCTCCCTGGGCCCCCAAGCGAGGGAGGGGAGAGGGCTGGGGGCCTCAGCCATGCCCACTGACACCCACAACCAGCCCAGTGATGACCAGCAAGCTGCTGCAGGAAGTGCTCCGGGCTTCTGAGCCATGGCAGTGGGGGCCAAGGGCTTCAGCCACACCCCCCTGACCTCTGCATTCAGCCCAGCAATGACCAAGCCACCACCGGAAGCCCCCTACAGGAATGACAGGGGTGCCACAGGCCTCACTCCCACCCCCCCTCCTTCCTCCTTCTCCCACCCTATTTCCTTCCCCCTTCCCCTCTCCCCCTCCCACCCAACTGCTCTGCAACAACATCTTAGAACATAAAAACAGATGGAGCCAGGGACCGACCCCTCCTCCTGCAACCAGGCACACTGCCACTGTCACAGGGTCTGCCTGGGGTCCTGAGGCACAGAGCCAGGGACCAACCCCTCCTCCCACAACCAGGCAAGGAGCAGGCCAAAAACACCACTTCCATGTGACCACAGCCACCACAATAGCCATGGCTGCCTCAAAAGCAGCTAGAAACCACAACCACCATGCAGATGGCCCACCGGCCACTAAAGTCCATTGACACAAGAGTCACCAGTGGAGACCAAAGAAAGGAAGAAGATGTCTCTCTCCCCAAAGCCCATTCCAGTGTGATAGAAGAAGCATCTGCTCTATGATAATAGTGGGGGACCTGAACACACCTCTCAGCATTAGACAGATCATCTAGGCAACAAATCAACAGAGTAACCAGTACTCTTTCACAAGAAGAGAAGAAATCTAGGGTTATCAGAGGTGGGAAGGGGAAGGGAGAGGGGGATGGGGAGAGATTGGACAAGGGGCATAAAGAATAAGTATGATTTGTAATAATGTGTATGCTAATATATTGATTTGATCAACATACATCAAAGTTGAACCCAAAAAATATGTATAATCAATTACGATTCGATAAAAATAAATATATCAACCTTGTTTCTGTGTGACAGCAGTAATATTTTTCTCTAAATTCAGCCCAGTTATTTAATAATGTGAACTCACTCATCATGCATTTCCCTGAAGGGCATACCCTTCCCCTCAGCTAAGAATAACCTTGGTGACCTTGGTGGCCATTTCTCCAAGAAGACCTCCCAAACTGTTAAATCACTTATATTTGCAGTCACTGATGATATCATTATGTGGTTCTGCTGTTTCTTACACCCACACATCTTTACGTGGTGGCTGGACTATTGCAATAAACGAATTTGGCAAGAGCTGGCTGCCATAACAGAGTTCTGTCCTCTTGAATTCCTCACCCCCATACTCCCAATCCTTCCCCCCAATTTCAGATGTTGCCTTCAAATATGGACCATGGCCTTGGCTGGGTTTTGCTCCATAGACTTCTTATGACATAATTACTCTTGCCCTGTGACCATGGATCTAGCCAAGCCTGACCCTCACTCTATTGATTCGCCCTGAGTCATTTATCAACATGGTAGTTGATTCCCCATGTCTGGATAAGCACAGGAGGTATTTCATCAAGATATCTGACACCTTCCTTTGAAGGTGAATGACAGAACATATGAATGCCTCTGATTAACATCTAAAGGCAGTCTGGCCCCCCTGAAATTGCCCCTCCCTCCATGGAGCAGCTCTCAGTAAATCCAGCCAGCTCCCACTGTAGGGACCTCTACCATTTCAACTCATTTATCAGCAATTCCATCTGCTTTGGTTGGGGCACTCCATGGTTCTGTGGTTCTGTCATGTCTGCCTGGAGTTACTCCCTCCAGAGTTTCTGGCCTCCATGCAAGACCTAATCCAGACCTGTCATCCTTCTCGGTGATGTAGCTGGGGCAGCTGTTGCTTCTTCCTCGATAGCATGGTGGTTGCCAGAAAGCCTGAGAGGCCCACCATCTAATTTCCATGCTTGGAGCTAAATCTGTGTGTGCATGATCTTTCCTGGAAACGGTAAGAGGGGACTGTGTGCCTCTACCTTTTATACCAAACTGATTTAACATCTTCTTAGGAGTAGTGAGCTCATCCCTGCTCCTATTCAACTTCAAACAGCCAACAGTCTCATTAACCTAATTGCATGACTAAGTAACTTGCTTAAATTACCAATTAATGGATGGCCATTTCTGTCCAAACACGGTATTTTAAAGCATTCCCACAGAGAAGGAACTGTTTTCAACCATGACGGATGAATGTCTCCCTTTAGAGGATTATTGTAATAATTGTAGTAGATATGCTTCTAAGCCCTAAGAAATTTTTAAAAGAAAGGTACAAGTGACAAATTGATATAGATTACAAACTGTGGAATCCTTTCTCAGTGATGGAATTTTGAAAAGTTTGTCATTCAACCAAGCTACACTAAATTACAAGGCAATTAAATGTCAGTACTGTAGAACATTTGTCCTTTGGGAGAAAAAGAAAAAAAAAAGTACCTCAAGAAAAAGAATACTGAAACTATCAGTAGCCCCTGTTGGCTACATTAAAGCTAATAAAATTGCTAATGATAAATTCCTCGTCAATGATGGTCCCCTGCTGTGCTGCGTCTGCTGGCTTTAGTCACAGTGAAGGGGGCAGGGAGATTGAATTATTGGCTAGACTCATTTTATTAGTTTGGGCTTTGGGGGGTGGTGGATTATATGGGAGATTCTTTCCATGTTTTGCTTTTTTTCCCTCAAGAAGCAGCTGGTTTTGTCTTTAGTTTCAAATATCAATAATAAAAAAAATTAGAGTAATCATTAGAAGCCAGGAATTTGGACATGGGCACTTCCCAAAACACCTGATGTCAATCCCAGCCCATTTGCCAGGAAGGGCCTCTCAAGTCTCAACTGGGAGAGATATGGGGGGGAGGAGATAAAGGGCTGAATTGGTGGTTGAAGGCAAGGCTGATGGCATTACCTGTTAGAAAGGGGCAGAGAGGAAGAAAAGCTGTGTAATGTGTGATCTAGGGCTCTGGGGCAGAGGCCGAGCCTGCAGCACCATGGACTCTTTCCATAAGGAGGCCAGACCCTGTCCCACGCCGATCCAAGCCGGGTTTTAAATTTCCATACGGAGATGGCAGCTATGGTATGCAAGGTATCACAATTACACTACAAGTCTCCAGAGCAGCATGGGGTTCCTGAAGACAAGATATAGAATGTAATTTCCTGGGACTGGAAGCTTCTGAGAGAGAGAGGGGGCTGATGATGATTTCAGAGTGTAGTTTCCCAAATGTCTGGGATCCTATGACTGCTCAGTCCCTTCAACAAAACAGCCTTTTCCACCTTAGAGTAAAGCACTGGGAATAACAAAGAGAAATCCAAAACCTGGACTGAAATTCATCCTCTAATCTCTCAGACTATCTCCTCTTAACTGGCAGGGTCCAGACCCAAGATTCCATGAAAACTCTGAAGCACATATCTGTGTGTTGAGCTGCTAACTCCAGCACAAGACCCTCTTCTGAGAAACACTGCTCAGAGACCAGGACTGTAATCATGACCACAGATTGAGAGTGGTCTGGTATTCATGTCCACCTGCACGCTGGCTTTCCTCTGGGTTCATTCTCTGCTCTTTTCTTCCCCGCACCATACCCAGGAGGATTTCATGGATTTCTTCTATGGACTTCATCTTCGACCTTAGCTGGTGGGATGCACTGGCAGGAGACTGGGGAAAGGGTAGGGGGTGGGAAAGAGAGGTCAGGGTATTTCTTCCACCTGCTCCCTCCCTACGGGGACAAGGGACACCATATGACAATGGCTATGTTCTCTACCCACAGCCACAGCAGGGTGCCTTCCCTTCACCAGCTCCAGGCTTCAGCAGCACCACTCCTACTGTAAAAGGCTGAATAATAGCCCCCAAAGATAGCCAGTTCCTGATCCCTGGAACTTGTGAATGTTGCCTTATTGGCAAAAGGGACTTTGCAGATGTGATTCAGTTAAGGAACTTGAGATGAGAGATTATCCTGGATTATCTGGGTGGGCACTCGATGCAACCACAAGTACGTTTATAAGAGGAAAGCACAGAGAAATCTGATGCAGAAGAGAGGTCTATGTGACCAGAGAAGCAGAGAGTTGAGTGACACAGACACAAGCCAAGGAATGCTGGCAGCAATCGGAAGCTGAAAGAGGCAAGGGACGGATTCTCCCTGGAGCCTCCAGAAGAAAACAGCCCTGCCAACACCTGACGTTAACCCACAGAAACTTGTTTCAGATGTCTGGCCTCCAGAACTATAAGAGAATAAGTTTGTTGTTTTAAGTCACTAGGTTTGTGTTACTTTGTGACAGAAGCCTAGGAAACTAACACACCTCCCCAGCATGCTGTCGCTAGTGGCAACATCTCTTGTTGGTTCCCATATCTCTGTAAATAGCCCTTCACAAAGTCTCTTCAAAAATCCCCACTGAGTGTGTCCTCTATTTCCTGCTAGAATTCTGATATATCCTACTTCATTCCAAAAAGAATTTAAGAAGGTATATTTTTAAATGGTACAATAAAATTTTGTTCAATGAGAAAATTAGGAAGAAAAAGAAAATGAGAGTGAAATAAATGTGAAGTCAAGACTAATCCTAGTGTCCAAAAGTCACACCATACAGGCCTGAACACTTGCAAGAATTAACCTATAGATACAAGTCTAAGCTCCCCAGCAGCTAGGGCAAAGAGAAGAAGTGTGATCAGTTATAGTTTAATATTTCCTAAACTAGCCTGATAATAGGAATCACTTGGATACCTTGTTAAACATCCAAATATCCAGTCATCACCTCCTCTAAGATCTACCAAACCAGAATCTAGTAGGGAAGCAGTAAGAATCTGGATTTTTAACAAATATCCAAGATGAATTAGACAAGTCACAGAATCTGCATGGGGACTGTTCACAAGAGGAACAATGTTACAATGTGAAAAAAAGCCGTCATCTCAAGATTGGAAAGATGTCTCCAACTGTACCCCCAAGCACTGTCATCAATGCCCACACCAAGCACAGCTACCTGCTGTGTTGGATTCCTACATGCCTCTTCAGTTTCCTTTCCCTGCTCTCCTTGCCAAGTAACCTCCCAGTGTCCTTTCAGGGATCCCTGTGGTCAGAGGTGAAGAGGCAACCTAGGCTACTGCAATCAGGGTGTTCCATTCTCCTGACCATAATGACTAGCACACCAATCCAATCAGGCCTTTTTCTGGGAGTTCCAGTTTACAGTCAGTTTCTGAGTCTAGATGTTTTAGTGCACACAGACGGGAAGCCTTCTTGATACCAGGAGGGTGGCCAGGCTGACCGTAAAGTGGACACAGAGAGAGTCTCAGAGGTGAAAACCCCGCAGAAAACAGAGTCAGAAGCCCAATCCAACCATGAGTGAAGCTCACTCCACTACACTTTTTCAGTCATGCAAAGTAATAAATTTCCTTTATTGGATATGCTCTCTTACCTTAGGCTTTCTTTTACTTGCATCAAAAGCATTCTATGCAGTATACCTGTTGTATTTATTTAATATTTTCAATTGAAGATTTACCTATAGGAAAAATTATAGAAAAATAAATCTCTGGAGAGATGTAAACTTTACTTTTAAAAAAGCATTTGATTCTTTTTAGTGACTACTGTTATTTTGGGAAATATTTTTTTCTTTTCTTCTACCCACTATGTCAAAAAGATTGCTAAATGAGGAGCCTGGGTGACTTATTCTGACTTCTGCCCTCCTGACTGCCAACAACCACCAGCCTTTCCAACAACCAGAGACTTGCCTTGAGCTTATTTTTCTTAATCTGCTATCACACCATCAACCTTTCAGGCACTTCCCAGAAAACATAATTTCAAAGCCTCAGTGACCTAACTCACCAGCCATCATTGACTCTCTCGATCCAGGATCAGCAGTCATTTGGGGAACCCAAAGGTATATCTAGTGCTTGGTCAAGAGGGGGCTATTAAGAATCAAGGGTGTAAGGACAGAGGAATCAGTGGAAATGCCATATTCAGTGGAACCTGATTACATTTTGGGAACTATCTGTCCTTTCCCAGTACCTTCAGCTATTTCAAATGACTGAAATTGATTTCTTAACTGGTGTGGTTAATTCTTAGTTAAATATTTCTTATCTAAAGCCTGTAGTCTGATTCATATCAACATAACAATATTACTGATACGGAGTTGTTTGATGGGTATAGAGTTCCAAGTTTGCAAAATAAAAAATTTCTGGATATTGGTTGTACAACAATGTGAATATGTTAATACTGAACTGTACACAAAAATGATTAAAATGGTAAATTTTATGTTATATGTAATTTTATTATGACCCAGTAAGGTATGTACTTTATGTATATAATAATAATATCTAACACACATATAGTAGTAGTTTCAATGTGCCAGTTACTGTTTCTTAAGAGCTTTTCACTTATTATCTAATTTAATCCTCACAACAACCCTGCGGGAGGTATTATTATTATTATTATTATTATTATTATTATTATTATTATTCCAATTTACTTACTGATGGGTAAACTGAACCATGGAGAGGATTTGAAATGAGCCCAAAGGCATCTGGGCTGAGCTGAGATACAAGCTCAATCAGTTTCGTCCCAAAGTTCATGCTCTTCAGACCAGCTCTCCTGCCTCTCTTCAGTTTGTCATCAGGAACTGCTACCCCCCTGACAGAAACAGGAACTGTAGCTCAGAGTTAAGAATACGGTTCAGGATTATGAAGACGGTATAGAGTCCAGACACAAACTTAACCTCTCTAATTTGAATACCTCCATCAAGGGTATAATCTGGAGAACACTCTAGGGCAAGAATCTCAAACATTATTGACCTCAGAACCCCACTATAATTTTAAAAGTTATTGAGAACACCGAAAATTATTGAGAGTGTGTGATTCTATTTATGTTTACAGTATAGATTAGTGCTGTGCAATAGAACTTTCTGTGATGCTGGGAGTGTTCTATTTTTGTGTTGTCCAGTATGACATCCACTGGCCACATGTGTCTATTGAACAATTGAAATGTGGCTGGCGTGGATGAGGAAATAATTTTTCCTTTCAGTTCATATTAATTAATTTAAATATGAATAGACACACAGCACAAGTATAGCTATAAAACTGAAACATATTTTTGAAACATAATTTTCATTGTGGCATAGTATAAAACCAAAACGTGTATGAAACACTGCAATATGTGCACACATTCCGTAAGCCATCAGAGTCATGACATCACCTCACCTCATGTGGCCTCTGGGAAACTCCAATACACAGTTGTGGGAAAGGCAACAAAGGACCTGTAAGGGGCTGGGGACCACACTCATAGCCTTGAGGGATAGACTAAGAGCTCAGCTCCCTATGTTCAGGAGGACAACGTCCTCCACCCTCCTCCGGGGCTCCTTCCTTCCATTTTTTGTGGCTTTTGCCCCCTCCCTGTCCGGGTAATTTGGTTCCTCTTGTCCACAGAGGCAAGGCCTTGGCAGTGCTGGGGGGGAGAGAGGCTGAGAGCCACCCGATTAACACAGCCCATGTGAGGGAAGGGAGCAGGGCCAGGGCTCAGCTTGCTGGGGGAGAGTTTTCCCTGAGAGGTTCCAAGTCTCCAGAACAGGGGAATCAAATCAAGAAGTAGAAAGAAACGTGCAAAGTGAAATTCAAGATGCTGGAAGAGATGGAAAGTCTTCTCCCTCGAGCCTTCTGCTTCTCTCCTTCCGGCAGGCAGGAAAGGGGAGGCCATTCAAGGCAGAGAAGAGAGGGCTTCACAGGGTCTTCTGGGGCAACTCAATCAAAGAAATTATTTTCCCACAGACGAAGCCAAGAATATCTTCATGGCTTTTTCCTGATTGAGGAATAAATCTTCCATTAATTTATGGCCCAGCCCCAAACCAGTTGTGTCAACTCCACCCACTCCCTAAAAAAGTGTGAGAAATGCTTCAAAATTCCACTTATTTTCATGATTTCCATCTTTCCCTTTCCTATTTCCTCTTCCTCTTTTTTCGCTTTGTTGAAATACTCCAACCTGCTTCTTTTACTCCTACCTGTTCTCCTGTTTTCATATAAATCACCCACTCCGTCAGTGCCACCCACGTCCCTACCCCAGGAAAAATCTCTGGATCCACCCAATTAGACGTGCTAAAACCTTGGAGGTGCGACTCCTCACCCCCTCCCACCCCTCCCAACCCCCTGCAAAGTAACGAGAATGATGAGATGCCCTCGGGGTGGAGCTGGAACAGCTCTACACCGCACGCCAGCCCAGAGGCCTGCGCATCCCCGAGGTGCGAGGTGCGTTTCAACCAAGTCTAGGTCCCCGCAGAGCGTCTGGGTGCAGAGACCACCCCAAAGGTATAATTAAAAGAAAGCGGAGGGTGAAAAATGGTGTCAGAGGGAGTCAGGGTCACTGCCTCCGGCGTAATTAACGCGCCCCGGGGGGTAATTGCTAAACAGTCCGCGTTTATTGGCCACCCGGCTCTGCCGACCCCGAGGCCGGCGCTCCCAGCAGGAGCGGGGACGCGCGCCCTTTCTGGACAGGGTCTGAGGGTGGGTCAACCCACCCGCTTTCTGTGGGAATCCAGACCGCCCTCGCCGGTGAGATAAGTATATGAGGGGTCTTCAAAAAGTTCATGGAAAGATTTGTGTTATCTTTTAATCTCATTTATCCACGAGCTTTTTGACTATAGCTGATTTAGATAAGGTAGGCCGTGGAGAGAGGAAGATGTGAGTTATTACCAACTCTACTTGCTAACTGTGTCCCGAGGCAAGTTAAATTAACTCTCTTCCCGCAGTTTATTAATCTGTAAATCGGGGACAATGTAAGTAGTGACCTAAATGGAATTTGTTAAAAAGCAAACGAGATAATACATACAAAGTTTTTAGAACAGTACCTGGCACATAGACACACAACAATCTAGTACATATAAATCGATAAGTTGTGCCTGGTATTATAAATTCCTACGCCTTACACGCCATGCCACCACTTCTGGTGACACCATGACACCAGGGATCTGCATTGCGCTGACCGCCCAGCTTAACTCACAGCTCCGCGGCGCGGGTGTGGCCGGGCCAGACGCGCTTCGTGCGACGCCGCAGCGAGGGGAGCGCGAGCGGGCGGACCTCTAGTCTCCGCCTGCAAAGGGCTCCTGCCCCGGCCCCGCTCCTGCCCCGTCTTCCCGCCTCCTGTGGCACTGAAAGCCCACGGGCTTCTCTCATTTGCCCCGGCTTTTTCATGGGCCCTTTTATCTGCTACCGACCGACGCAACGAATAGGAATCAAAGCTGGACCCCAAGAGCTGAGGCCAGAGTCTAGGTCTTGACGTGACCCCAGTCGGAAGCGTCGCTGTCTGGACGCCTGGGGGCCACCGACCTATCCGCACTTCGGGCCAGCAGGCTGGTCGCTGGGCCTGGATCTCACCCCGCACCTATGGCCAGCGATAACAAACAGCCACTATAGACACGCCTTCGCCCACCCCGCCCGCCAGGAGGTCGGCGGGACCCGGGCCTCGGAGCCGGCTTCCTAGGGCTGCGGGGCCCGCACCCACGTCCGGCGCGGGAGGTTTATAAGCGCAGCGCGGCGGAACAGGGTCCCGTGGGCACCCTACATGGTCGCGGCGCCTGCGGCCCCAACTCTCCGCCTCGGGCTCATAAGGCCGGATCCTCTGGTGCGCGGGGCTCTGGAGCCAGAAAGTGTACACAGACCATAAATTTCCCGCCCAGCCCGGCGCGGCTCCGGAGAACAGGGGCCGCCCACCTCCAGCCGCCTGACGGCTCTGACCCCTCACTCGCACCCTGCTAACTGCGGCCGGCGACAAAGCGCTGTTGGCGCCCGCAGCAGCGCCTGGCTCGTTGGCATCGCCGTCCGGCCGCTGCAAGAGCATCATAGCGGCGTTAGGACCGGGGCACAGCCTTCGGGGGGGGCCCGCCACCAATGCCTAGGTGGCTAGAGTTGGGGGAGCGGAGCAGAGAGGGAAGGAGGCGAGGCCTGGGAGAGGCCAGGTGAGCATGGAAAGAGGAGGGGTGACTAGGAAAAAGGAGAGGAAAGCTTCTGTGGCTTCTAGACCCTTATCTATTTGTCCTGAGGTCTGGGGTGGGAGGTCCACAGAAAACGCACGTGTTGACCGTTGACTTAAAGATGTTTCTGCAGTGGGCCCTCCCCTCATACAGCTGTCAACCTTGCATACGCTTCGGGGCATAATTTCTCCGGGGTGCGGTGAGAGGATTCTTGATAGATTTCTCTGTGGTTGTGTCTATACTCACATTGGAAGGTGGATAATGAAATAATGATCAGAATAATCCATCAAAATTGCCAAAAAATAGAAAAAGGTAATTCATCAACAATTACCTTCATCAGATTACACAATTTCTCTGATTCTCAAAATAGCCATCTGTAAGAGAGGAAGAATAATATCTTCCACCCTGAGTTGCTGTGAAGGTTAGATGAAATAAATGCAAGACTTTCATCTCTTGTTTAGTGGAAAACGCTTGCTTCTTCCTCCCACTCTTCACCTGCATGCACCCACAGTTGATTTCAAATCGCGAATGTAGATGTTCTCCCAAGAAGAAGCTAGTGGTGTGACGGTGGCGGCAGTGGTGATTGATTAATAACTATTCCCCCATACTGAGCGCCTTCTGTGTGCCACAACTGTATCTGTGATTGTGGTCTGTATTAGCAGGCACCCCTAACCTATCTGGAGGAAACACGAGCTGCATCCAGGATGGGAAGAAAATGAGAAGGCATAATGGGAAAGCCGGAGAGGACACAGCGGGATGGGGCTCCTCACCACCATTCCTCTGCAGTGGGAAAAGCAAAAGAGAAGTAAGGAAAAAGAGGTGGGAAAGAAAGTTTCCGATTGCTAAAACTTTTGGTTCCAAGGACACGCCTCTGAGTGCCTTCAGATCGCTCAGAGACGCTGGACGGTCCCTAACCCAGACAGGGTCCAGCACGCAGTAGGGTCTCAAATGATGTGTGCATGCATAAATTGATAACACCGAGGCTGTGAGTGGCCCATGAGTCACCAGCAGGTCGCGGTTGGCTCCTGTACATTGCCTATGGGAAGGAGGCTGCATTTGTGGGTTTCTTTCTTTAATTGTGCCGATCCATTCAATTTTGGATAATTTAAAAAACTGCTTTCTTTCGTTACATTTTGGTTCATAGGCTAGCCATCACCTCTGCAGCAGCCTGCCTCTGGGTTGCTCCTTCTGAAGTTACACACCCTGTCCTCCAAGTCCTCCTCCATGGTCATCCCGGAACTGAGCCAGGGAAGCCCAGCTCCTCTCAAAATCCTGAAGGAAACCTTGAACAATCCCAGGAGGAAAAGAAGCCCAAAGCAGGGAGAACAGATAGGAAAAACCGAAAAGTGGGAAGAGGTGGGGACACGCAAAGCGAGGAGGGCAAGAGAGAGAGTGAAAACTGAGGGAAATGGGAAAATTTAAATTTCAGTCGACATTCAGTTTAAAAATCTTATGTCATAGGGCGAGTCTTTAGTTGGACTCCCCGTTTATAGCTTTATAGCTCCCCTCACCCCCATTTTTTCAGCCATAAAACTGTGCTCTAGGCCGAGGAGAGTAGTCAGCACAGGCTGCAGGCAACCTGCAGGAGACGAGGAAAAAGATCGCTGTGGGTGACCCAAGGCGGCCTCAAAGGGACGATCTCCTGCGCGGGGCTGGCGTCGGGATCACCTGGGGCGAGGTGAGGCCTGAGGCCCTGCGCTGACCATGTACTGGGTGCTCGGCAATGGGTTGGGGATCTGAGACCACGGAGGACCAGGGACCTTGCACTAGACCCAAACCAGTGGCAAACAGGACGAGGCCAGCAGACGCCCTGGAAGGTATGAGACTTGCCAGTGAGATCTGCTCTCCGGGCCATGACAGACCGACTGCACAGAGTTTCGAGGGGACTACTTTGGAGGGCGTGCGTGTCGCTGCGATTCCCCACGTAATGAAATGACACGATGCGCCGACGGATGCACGTGGAGACTGCTAGATAAAGAACCCTATTCGCCCATTAGTTCTTTCTTTTGTTCATCTATTCATTTGCTCATTTCTTGAGCTTTCACCACATGCTGGGAACTGTGCCGGGTGCACTCTTCACCCCGCTTCCGAGAAACAGAAATAAACATCCCTGACAAATCAAAGTGAGGCTGAAAGTTGCAGACCTGGAAATCTCTGCCCGAGGCAAATGGGGGTTGAGGGTGGCTGGGGAACCCGGCGAAGCAAACACGCTTTTGCGCCGCAATGGGGGAGGGTGAGGTGTGGACGCACTGAGGCCAACTCACACAGAAAGCTTCTGGCTTCTGTCCTGCTTCCTACGTGGACCGCTAGGGAGGTGACCGTGGGCGAGTCATTCAACCTCTCTGCGAGTCGGTTTCCACTTACAAGATGAGGCCAGTGGCGGCTGTTTGTACATGACACTCCCAACGAATGTACGCGGACGAGCTTTTCGGTCGTCTGTATCAAGTCCTACGTATGAACTCTTGCTACTCTGTGATGTCTTAGTGGATCCTCAGCCAGATGACTCGCGGCTCCAACTCCACTGCTGGGGTCAGCTTTTGATAGCTGGCAGCTCCATGCCTTGTTGCCCAGCTTCCTCCTGTGTGTTTACAACACGATCGTAATTTTTTTTTTTTTGAGGATTCACTGATACTGTAATAACCACAAAGACCACACCCAGTATGTTATTCGTTTATTCAGTAAACATTTTGGGGGAGGGTTTCCCTGTGCCAAGTGTTGCCCTAGGTGCTAGAATTTCCCCAGCCACGCAGCAGAGCCCCGCCCCACCCTGCCCTGCCCTCAAGAAGCTGAGGGTGCCTTTCCCCTTCAAATGGGATGTTAGTGTTCTGTTCCATTAAGAACTTAATAAAACTCCTGGATTAGGTAAGAATTTAATAAAACTCCCAAAGTGCCATTTGTTCTGATATCATCTCAACAGCGGGCACATAATTTTCCTCCTGGTACCCCAGAAACTTGCTTAAGCTTCCCTCAAATTCTAAGTGTCAGAAAACTCTAGCTTCTTCCCCTTCTTACTCCCAAGGGTAATACCCAACCACATCTACAAGCGTTCTTTCGAGCGCCTGCTGTGTGCACTGGGCACTGGGGACAGTGCCAGGAACATCAAGAGGAAGAAGTGCCTATGGACGACAGATGGAATGGGGAGGGGGGGACGCAGCAACCCCTGGCATCACCAGACAGTGCATACAAACTCTTTTGGCTACTCCTTGAAGCGTTTCCTAGGGACACTGGTCATGGCCCACTGCATCCACGAGTCTCCATCCAATTATTTATTAGAGAGTAAGAATTGTATTGCATTTTTCCCTACTGTGCAAATACTAACAAGGACCTCAGTAAGTAACGCAATGAGTAAACGAATAAAGAAAGCACTATAGTAACAGCTAAGCCTATAGCTCTAATTGTATACCAGCAGCTTTTCTCATTTAAAGTTTTTAAATGCGATTAATCCTCAAAGCAATTTATGAGCTAGGTATCTTTGATTATATTCTATTACACGGCTGAAGAAACCAAAGCCAAATGGTTGGATAAATTTCCCAAGGTCACGCGGCTAGTATTTGGTGAGTGAAAGAATGAACGAATGCACAAACGAACGAATGAATGCCTCCGGGGCTACTTTGGGTCCTCCTATGCCTGGTGGGCACCAGGCCACTACTTCTTGAGCACTCGGCTCCCGGCTCCACCTACCTGCATCTTCCCGTATCTCTCCCCGACCCAGAGAGTCCCTGTGGGTCACCAGAGCGGGTGAGTGCTGAGCGCGCGTCAGGTGGGGCCACCTCTGCCGCCTCGGCGGCCTCTCTTTTTGGTTCCTCGTCTGTCGCGCGCCCTGGATTGTGCGGGAGAGCGAGGCTTCTTATCTGGCGGCTCGGGCTGCGTCCGAGGCTAGCGGAAGAGGGAAGCCAGCGCTGCGGCTGCCAGGCGGGGGCGATCCGGCCTGCAGCTCCGCGTGCTGTCCAGAATCCCAAGTGTCATCGACGACCGACAAAAACCAAAAAGCACCGCGGATGACGCCTCGTCCCATGAACTGGGTGTGGCCAGGGCCCTAGACACTATTAGCTAAGCTAAACCTGCCACTGAGGCAGCACAGGCTGGAGGGCACTATGTCAACCTCGACGAGGCCCAGGATTGAGACTCCCAGAGGAGCATCCCTCAGGGACCACCGAGGGGAAGAGGAGGGGATAACGGGAGCCCATAGTCCCTGGCTGAGGTCGAACCTCTCAGGCTCTTTTTTAAAACCCATTGAACTTTGATAATCCGGATCAGTATCCGGCTGGTCAGAGATGTTCCGGGAGAAGCTCTCACGTTCCTGTGTACCTCAGGAGGCACTGATCCCAAGGCCCATCCCAGTCCTGGGGCTCACTCTCCAGGGGACCTGGGGCAAGCGTCCTCACTCCTCTCAGCTTCTGTTGCCTCATCCCTAAGATGAGGAAGCCAGAAGTAATCGCACCTTCATGGACATCTGTACTTGATCTCTAAAATGACAGAGGCAGCGAAGGGAACCAAGGGCCAGCGCTTCCCTGAGCTCGCCCAGGCGGGGCCCGCAGCTCTGCTGGAACCCGCGTAGGGAGGATGGCTTAGGAAGGCCCCCGCCTCGTGCAAGCGCTCTGGGTTCCCAAGAGGGCCGCGCAAGGGTACGCGCGGTGGGCTTTCGTACCCGCGCGTGTGAGGACAAGCCGCGGAGAAGGCCTTTCGTTTGTCTCTGGGACGCCGGCTAGTCCCATTCCAGCCTCGAAGGTGGCGCTGTGAGTGAGGCGTGCGCCTGAGCAGTTAAATCTGGGGTTTTCTCTCCCCCACGCCCCGCCCGAACACCTGCAGTTAAGTCCTCCTTAAAACCCAATACGTGCACCTTCGTCGAGACCAGGGAGTGTGCAAGTCCTCCGCCCCCCAGAGGCTAAAGGAGGAACGCGACGTCCCCGCGTTTTTAAGAGTCCCCTCGGCCGTCTGTAAAGCAGTTCACTAGCGGTGTGGGGAGGGCGGCGGTCGCGGTCCTCCTGCCTCCTCGTCTCTCGCGCGCGCGCGCGGCTGGCGGCTAAGGGGATCCCGACCCCTGACTTTGGTGTTACCAGCATCACGCTCTAACCGAGTGACAGCTCTTCCTACTTATAGGGGGACAAAGCTGGAGGGGATCAGGCGCACGCAGTGGGAGTAGTCGGCCTCAGCCTCCCACATCTTGCTCCAGAGCCACCCTAGACCTATTCCGCAGACCAGGCGGGAGTTAACGGTTAGCGTCGACTTGAGGAAAGGTGGGGTCGGATCCTGAAACAGGTTGAAGCTCGACAGGTTAAACCTCGATAGATTAAAGTTCACAAAGTTCAAGTTTTAAACGCCCTCAGAAAATCCCTGCTGCAGGCCCTGGTTCCTGCGCCTCCCCCTTCCCCCCTTCGGGGCCCCCCAGGCTCCGGTAGGCGGCGGCGCGCTCAGGCCGGGAACCAGGGTTCACTCTCCGGTTACATTGGCCTCTGGTACCTCGAAGAGGAGTCCTGGACGGTCGGCAACCTAGCCTAGCCCCTGCCGACATCCCACTCGAGACCCGGGGTAGGAAGAGCAGCCAGGGAAAAGATCCCAGAGCGACTGGGCTTCCTTTATGCTCCTCTCGGAGGTGCGGAAAGAGTCAGAAAGATTTGTGACAACCAGAATCTGAGCAACTGCCCCCGCGCACACGCACACACGCACACTGGAATCCTTGCAGGAGTGACGGTGGGGGGAGGACAAGGAGCGATCTCCTTGGCTGGTATGAGGCTGGAGCCTTCTTTGGAGGCAAGAGCTGGCCTTGAAGTACCGCAGGGCCGCACAGCTTTGGCTCGGGTGGGCGCTGAGTTCTCTGCCCGCTGCCGGCTGAAGCCGGCAAACGGAGGGGAATGCGGCGTCGGCTTGCAGTGGTTTGGCTGGCGGAACGTGGCGCTAGGAAACTCTTCTACCGAGACGAGCGCCCCACCCACCCACGCAGGCAAAATAAGGCCTTCTCTTTGCTTTGCCATATGGAGGAAAGCAGGGAGTTTTATTTGCGTGGTTTTGCACAGAAAGTGCTGAAATGGCCCGTCGACTGCCTGCCTCTCCTGTGTCTGTACGTGTCGGCGTGTGTGTCTCTGTTGTGACTGTGTGTGTGAGTATACGGGATGGGGGTGGGGGCGTATTGGGTCCCTACCACCCCCACCCGCACAAGGAAACGCGCTCTGGTCGCCATCGTTCTGTGTGTCTTTGTGCGCCCTTGTAGCCTTGCTCAGAGGGCTCGGGCCGCGGCGACTCCTGAGGCGGAGAGGCAGAGCCCTGCTCCGAGCAAAAAAGTCTTACTGCTTGGAGGAAAGCTCTGGTCTTGGGTGGAGAGCGGGAGGGGCAGCACCGAGGCTGTGCTCTGCTCTGGGGACCGCGCTCGGCCGGCTCCTCCAAGCCTCAGTCGGGCGGGTCTGGCGCCTGCGGGCCTCCCGCGCTCGGCCTTCCCTTCCGCGTCTGAAAACTCGTTCTTGGTTGACAATCTGTCTGCCCAGGCCGGCCTTGCTAGCACGGAGCACCGCCGGGAAGATCACAGTACCCGGGGCCCAGCGAGCCCGAACTGCGGCCTTTCTCCCCGGCCACCCTTACCGCCCAGAGTGGAGCCTTCGTCTTGCGGCTGCTCTTTTCCAAATGAACTTTAAACTTCTCCGGGGTTTGCGATATCCCTTTTCGATGAAATTGTCGAAGAACTCCCCTGCCAGGGTAAAACCCCGCAAGAATTTCGGGGCATAAATGTCAAGGAACTGGGAGGTGAGGGTGGCCGAGACAGGGGCGCTTCCTGTGAGCTCCTGAGGATCATCCAGCCTCCCGACTCCAGCCCCCAGGTGCCCGCCGCCTGGCTCACTTAGTCCTTAGCCTCCCAGCTCCGTGGCATCCCCTGGCCTGGACGAACTTGGCCTAGATAAAGCTTAATTCTACCTGAAATCTCATCATTACATTCCCTGAGTGGTGATTTCCTTCTCTTTTGAAGCCTCGGTCCCCGGCGAAGAGATGTGGGGGGACTGGTGGCAGGGGGCACCTCGAGGGCCCTGTAAGGAGCCGGGGTAGGTTCGGTTTGCATAAAGCACCAACCCCTCTCGGTCTCTCCTCCCAGCCCGGGATCCACTCCTCTATACTCGTATATGCCACCACTTTATTCTCCTTAACACCAGAAATAGATTTAAGTATCTCAAAATTCAGTGCTCTTGGGATATCCTGGATTCAGAATTTCAATATTTGGGGGAGTCAGAGGGAACGAATCTCGGCAATGAAGGCAAAATAGAATAAGGCAAAAATTGAGGTACAGAGTGAATCCCACAATTCGGATAGCATAGCCTTCAGAAGGCTTGGTGGAACTACCCAGCCCAGGCAGGGAGCCCAGGCATGGACCCCAGAGTAGGTGGAGAGGCTGCACAATTGGGGATAACAGCTAGCTCATGCTCCTATTTAAGTTGCGGGCCCCTTGTAGGGCGCTCTACCTTTCTTTTCTCTTCTCTTCTGGACAACCCTCCTGCTCCCTCTCCTCTCTTCACAGTGCTCTTTTCTCTAGGGGTTCAACTCCATTTGGGGGATGGGAAGATGGCTGGGGCATGGAATGGTCATCCTTGCGTCCCTGTGCCAGCTCTGGGACTTGCTTAGGCTTCTGGCTGTGCCGAGAAGGCTAAATCTGCAACCTCTACTCCACCCTGGGCTGGGAAGTCTAGGACAAGGGTCCTGGAATGAGCTCCAAGGGAATGGACCTAAGTGCGAGGAAGATATACGCAAGATGGAGGAGCCGCTGGGAACATTCTCACTCCATCCAGGAAATTGGTGTGCATTTTAGGCTCTCTGACCTCAGCATTTCTCTGCAGCGCGTTCTACTGAAGGACCGGCTACCGGGCACCGACGCTGGGTCAGTGAGAGAGGCCTTGTGCCCTCCCCGAGCTCAACACCAAATAAACCCAGCTGTTCAGGGTTTGTCGGGGACATCTATTTATTTTAAAATCTCCCAAAAGAGCATTTACCAACTCCTGACGTTTCCTAGTTTCGAGGGAAGGAGAACAGATCTAGGAAAGAGGGTTGACTCTTTAGCTTTAAAAAACAAACAAACAAAAAAAAACCTCGACTGGCTCATCCTAGTAGCACTGTCAAGGCGAAACAGGTTTACTATTTTCCACTGCCTCTCAACTCGCTGCCGGCTTCGAGGAAAAGAGCTCATCTGGATGCCTCCAGTGGGGCAATTGGGAAGGAAGATTTTGTGTGGGGTAGGGGTGGGGGAGAGGAGGTGCAGTTTCCTACATTCGTCACTGGCCAAATATGGGCCAGAAGGTCAAAGTTCTAATTTAGGCTCTACTTCTCCATAACCTTGAACAAGTCACCTCCCTGCCATACAATTGTTTTGGCATCTTTAAAACCAGAGCACTGACACTCTAAGATCTGGGCTTCCAGCCCTAACCACTGTAGCATGCCTGTGCTTTCCTCCACGCACAACAGAACTGCCCCGTGCCCCTACCCCATCCCTAAGCAAGGACCAGTTTGCGCTGGGAGAGCCCCCACCCCGACCCCCAGCTCTGGGCTTGTCACTAGTTCGGGCAACCTAGTGAATACAGCTGTACCCGATTGACCCCGCCCCACACCACCGCCTTTTCCACTCCAACTATGCGCACTCTGGAGCCACGGAAAGCCAGACACATACTCCTTGAACACAGACTCCGGATGGGGAAGGCATCTGCTCCACCTGAGGGATCCTATGGCCTGCTTCACTCTCAGGCCACGCACAGGGTCTCAGACCGCACACTCGGTGGCTGTTGGTGCTTGCTATGCGACCTCTGAACTAGGTGAAAACTTTAAGCCCCAACGCCGACCTCTGCAGCAAGGTGGCTCTGAAGTGGAGCCACTTTCCCCAAAAGCTCCAGCCCCCCACCTTCAGCTGTTGCCTTCTGCAGCTCCCCGGGAACTAAGGTCCGAGATTCCCTGGCCTTAATGCCTGCATTGACCCCAGCAAGCTAAGCGGCCTTTACAAACCGTAGTAAACATTTTATTTACAAGTTTAAGTCTTCCTAAGTGCAGCACGTCTTGCGCCTTTTGACACCCGCTGCAGGGAGGAACAGTTTAGTTAACTCTTCACAGTGCGAGCTGCTTGTGTCCTAGGAGAAGTGCTCCACTGGCGATGGGAGCCTTAGGCTGGGGAACACCAAGACTCCCCTCCGCTCTGGGCAGTGTGGGCTGCAGCCAGCCGGGGCGGCGGAGGGTGAAGTGTGTGATGAACGTCTGAATGGACACTTCCTGCGCCTCCGGCCCTTGCCCTGGCAAGATAAACTAGGCGCAAAATCCTGCCCGCGGCTGCAAGCCCGCACGCAGGGCCCCGGGCCCCCTTTGCCCTGGTCCAGTCTATAAGCCACCAAGTGGAGCTTGGGCAGGCTCTGGGCTTTGGGGAGCACTGCTGACTGTGGCCTGGGGCACAGGGAGCAGCTCCGAGGCGCCGCCACCACTGCCAAGGCTGGCGGTGCTACCCGAGTTGGTGCTGCTGCTCCTGAGGCTGCTGACGCCGCCACTGCTGGCGGGGATGAGGGCGCCCGCGGACGCGGCTGAGGCCTGGATAACTGTGGTTTGGTGCAGAGACCGCTCAGCCCCCTCAGTCCTCTCCGTGTCACTGGGGGCCATGTCCAGGGACTCAGAGTCGCTGCTCTCGCTCTCTGCCTCGCCATCAGAGCGGCTGGGGCTCCTCTCCTCCTGTTCCCCTTCTGCAGCCGGGGCTCCACCTGAAAGCTTCTCTCCGGCCTCCTTGTCCTTGTCTTTCTGGGCCTGGGCCTCCTTGGAGTGCCGCCACTTCATCCGCCTGTTCTGGAACCACACTTTCACCTGTGCAGCGCCACACAGGGAGACAAGAAGTGACACGGAGGTGAGACACAGGTTTGCTCGGATCTGACGCACTGTGCACCCGCAAGCCATCTCCTAAGGCAGGAAAGCACCGCTTACAATTCCCAGCCCTCTGCCAAGGGCCAGACACTGTGCTAGGTGCAGGTGACGAGAGACAGCCCAGGGGAAACAGGAGGCCAGTGATCATTGCCTAACAAGCCCACCAGGGCCGGTCTCAAAATGTGGCCTCCGACCTCACACCTGAAATGATCTGCGCGCTTGTTGCAAAGGCAGATTCCTGCACCAACCCCCAGCCTACAAAAGCTCTCTAGTCTAAATCAGTGCTTTTTAACCTTGCTTGAGTCAGGACACCCCATGAGAATCTGATTAAAGTTCATGACTCCTGGCCCAGAAAAATGCACATATACCCAAGATTTTGCACACACTTTGAATCGTTTGGTGAGCCAATGTTAAGAATTCCTGCTCTAAATTCGCTCTCTCTTTTACTGTTACTACCCCAAAAGAAGTCCCTACAAAAGCGATTCTTTTTAAGGAGGAACCATGAGGAGGAGAAATGGGAAAGAGGATTCAAAGAGTTAATCCCAGTGGGGTGGGGGCACGACTGGCCTTTCCTAGTAGAAGAGCATTTCCTTACCAGGTTTGCTCAAGTGCTGATAAGGACCATTGCTCCTGCCAGGGATAAACTAATTCTCCCAGGGGCTCAGAAAATGCTGAAATAAAACATGTGCAAAGTGGAGGTAGAGATGGGGCAAAGAATCTATATAAATATATACGATCCCCTGGGGGACTCAACGCGTTCACACAAGTTCCAGCTTCTCTTTTAAAAATAACATCCACAGCTGGTGGAAAATGGCTGGGCTCTTCCAGAGAGAGAGAGAGAGAGTGAGTGTCAGGGAGCGAAGAAAAAGAAGACTGCCTTAGGCTTCTGCCCTTCTGGGGACAGTCAGGACCGAGGGAGCAAGGGCCACTGCTGTGGAGTGTGAACGACAGACTCTTCTATAGTCAAAACTCAAAAAGAGAAGAAAGAAAGAAAAAGGAAAGAAAATAAAAGGAAATCATGGTTCCTGAATTTAAGAAAAAGAAAAAAATCAAATCAATTCAGGCAGGATAGATTTCCTAATGTCTTGAGAAAAAGTTCAAGTAGGCAGAACCTGCTGAAATGCTCTTGAGCATTCTAAGAAAATCTTTTTTCTTTCTTTCTTTCCTCACCGCCTCCCTCCCACCCGTCCCCCCACGGAGATTTTCTTCGGAGCCTAAACCGTTGGAACATCGGGCTGTGGCCACTCCAAGCGGACTCCTCGCCCTACTGGAGCTAAGTAATTCCGTTTGAAATGATATTTTCACTTCCTCACAACTGGGGATTTCACAATCCAGCAGCAGCAGAAGGAGGAGGAAGGGGGGGGGAGGACGAGAGAAAAAACCCAACAATCGCTTGCTTTTGGGTTTTTAACTCTTCTGAAATTAGCTGCCTCCTACAGCGAATTGCACTACAGTTGAGTACCTAATTATTATCTCCCGTGGCCTATTTGCTTTCTCGGCGCTGCTTTTGCCCATTGGCCAAAATAAACATTCAGTGCTTGTTGACACACATCTCGGAAATGGGCTATCTCTCCGTCCGTCTCCCTCACCCCACCCCCACCCTCCCTTCCTCCTGCCTCAAGTTGCGAAGTTCACAAAGCCTGGTGAAATTCAAGAGCTTGTGTTCCATCGCAGGAAGCGAGTCGGCCAGGGTGCCGGGCGCCGCTGCCCGCCCGAGGGCGCTGTGCGCTGCAGTCCAGGTGGGCTTACCTGAGCGTCGGTGAGGCCCAGCATCGCCGCCAGCTGTTTTCGGTCCGGCTTGGTCACGTACTTCTGAATCTCAAACCTTTTCTCCAGGCCTTTCCTCTGCAGGTTGGAGAAGACGGCGCGGGACCAGGAGCGCTTCCTCTTGTATGTCTGCGGCATGGTGTCCTTCGTGAGCACGGCATAGGGACCTGCCGCAGGGCGGGAGCGGGACGGAAGAGAGAGAGACAAGAGCGCCGCATTAGTGCCCTGTCCGTGGCCAGCGGGCCTGGGGCTCACCCTGCTAACGGTGGGCTCCAGCCCCATTCAAAAAGC
The DNA here is from genome assembly GCF_000696425.1 of Galeopterus variegatus. Classification (NCBI taxonomy): domain Eukaryota; kingdom Metazoa; phylum Chordata; class Mammalia; order Dermoptera; family Cynocephalidae; genus Galeopterus; species Galeopterus variegatus. Next base: position 1,083 of record NW_007741506.1, on the reverse strand, counting down.
ACTCCACACGCATACCGCATGGCTTCTCTAAGGAGGAATTTTACAGCTCTTAATGACGAAGGTCGGAAGGCCTAAGGCATGCATGGCCATCAGACATGTGAAGAGTAGGCGAAAATGTCCCTCAGGCCAGAATGATCTACAGATGACAACCCTGAGTCTCTACTGTGTGTGTGTGTGTGTGTGTGTGTGTGTGTGTATGTGTGTGTGCGCGCGCGAGCTCCCAGACGGAGACATAACCTTGCCGTGCAAAAGTGTTTGAGGTCATCCCAAAACGTGTGTTAATAAGCAACACCTCCTGATGCTGCATTTTCGAACCACCCTCAGGGGCGAAAAGACCGTGGAAGGCCCCCACCAGCCTGTGCGCACACTCTCGGCTCCCCGGGCTCCCCTACTCCTTTCCCAGGGGAGACGCCCGAAGCGAGTGCTAGATCGCTGAGAATCTTTCGGTTTCTCTCTCTCCCTGACCTCGTAGCCTCCCGCCCCAACTGCGAGATTGCGACACGGCGGCCACCCCTTGAGGCGTCAGTCTGAGATTTCTGCCAGTCGACTTGATAGTTGGGCCACAGTCTGGAGGTTTTCCGTACCTGGAAACGTGTCTTGGAACTGATGCTGAACCGAATTTCTTGGGTTCGAGCTTAATGGACTCAGGATAGCAGAAGCCTCATTCATGGGATCTAGAGACGCGAAGAACTGGCCTGCGGAGGGCTGCAGGCCCGGGAGATGCACCCCTGCGGGCCGCCCACCGGTTAACAAGGATGTGAGATCTGGGGATGAGGGAAGAGAAGAGCTGGTTACACCTCGGACAAACACACTCTCTGGGCCGATTTGTGCCTCCCCTTCCCCTCACCCTCCATTCGGTTTTACTGGAGCGAAGCCATGAGAGCCCCCCGTCTTTGCTGAAACTTCTCCCGACAGTCCCCAAGGAACAATGCACCAAATGCTCCTGTGTGCCGCTCACGTCCACGTCCACGCACGTAGCACGGAAGGGCTATACGGAAAAGGGCCCTAAGGACGTTACTTTCAGGTGCCTCCTAAGAATTCCACGGACCTAGAACCCCCACCTCAGAAGCCCCCAGTCTGCTC
>NW_007741505.1:23661-25156 GCF_000696425.1 Galeopterus variegatus | reverse complement strand
TTTTTTCCCCTGCAGAGTTGGAATTTTTCTCTTACTTTAGCTACAGTTCTGTGATTTCTCTGTTGGGCATTGAGTTAGCAAATTTTGGTGCAGAACTCAATCTATCAGCTGCTTTACTATATCACATTACAATTTAGGTTCTATTTTGTCAGTTTTGCAACAGTATTTTGAATTCTGCTGGGAAAGTGATATCTCAAGACAATTCTGTACTTTTCCAAGCTATCTTGCCACTTTGAAAGTGTTGTCAGAGGAAGCATTATTTGGAGAAGTCAGGCTGAATTATGCTGCTGCAAATCTGTGCTGCACAGCTAACACAAATTGATTTACCAGGAAGCTCACTGCATTCCTAAGACATACAAGCACTTCAGCAGCTTAGAGCAATCATTGTTCACAAATGATGCATTCAGATACAGCATGAAAAACTATCAAAATAAAGTTCTAGTAACATTTCAGTATATTTAAGATATATATTTTATTACTAATTTGGATGGAAAGAAAATGTTCCCATTTAAGTAATGTCGCATTATTAAAACTCATAAATTATTTACAACAATTGCTACTGCAGTGAGAGAGAACTGGTATTCTTGGAAATATATGGCTCTTTGGAAAAAGTAAGGATTGGACCATGGGCATTTTCAGTCAGGAAATGATGGTAGGTTTGACAAGTAAAGAAATTTTTATACATGCTTTTTTATATCTTTTCTATTCTATAATTTCCCCATACATTCTTAAATCTGAGGACACCTGCAAAAACACAAACATAAAATTTCTCTTATTTTTACAATACAGTACTATGTTGTGAAGATTCATTGGTCAGTCACCTCAAGTATCAAACACAGATGGATTTGGCTTCTAGCTAGAGCTCAACATTCTTCTCTGTTTGCCTGCCCAACTCACCCATTGGACATAGACATGCATGTATTGTATCCAAAAAGCTAATGCAGTCATACTACCAGAGAGATGATCATTTATTAGAGAAATGTATAATAATCTTCTATTTCCCTTTTGTTTTTACTTCTTTGCTTGGGGCTCTCTTTTCCTTGCTAACAGGGTTGCAATATTTGAAGAAGTTAGAGAAAAGTGATCAAGAGTTCTTTGGTTGAATTTTAGTGTTAACCTTAAGCATTGTTATTTTAGTAAATACTAAAAAAATAGGCTCTCCAAAATAAACACATAATTATTAATAGTAATGTTCTAATTTGTAATATTTGCCAATTTCCATGGTATAAATAACCCAACCATGCCAGTTTCAAGCTAGCCTTTTAATATCACTGAAGTACTGATAATGAAAAAGAAATACAGCACACAATGGGCCTAAGGTCTGCCTTTAGCTGACGGAAAGTGGATTCTTGTAATTATAGATGGTCTAAACTAACTCAGTAGGAGGATGCTTTTTCTAGAAAACAAAAGCTTTACTATTGGATTCAGTGATAAAATTGGGTTAATATGACTAATAGATTAGATTCTCTTATAGAAACAATGTAAAAATATTTTT
>NW_007741505.1:19711-21936 GCF_000696425.1 Galeopterus variegatus | reverse complement strand
TGCACGTTTTTATTTGGACATGAGTTTTCAACTCATTTGAGAAAATATCGAGGAACATGACCACTGGATTCATCTTATGGTTGGCCTGGCTTTGGCTTTGTAAGAAACTGTCAAACTGTCTTCTAAAGTGACTGTACCATTTTGCTTTCTGTCCATCACTGAATGAGTTACTGTCACTCCACATTCTCAACATTGGGTGTCATCAGTGTTTTGGATTTTGGCCATCCTAATAGATGTGTCCTAATTTGCAGTCTCTTATACATATAATGTCGAGCACTTTTTCGAATGCTTATTTTATTTGCCTTTTGTATATCTTCTTGGCTGAGTTGTTTGTTAAGATCTCTTGCCCATTTTTTAATTGGGTTATTTGATTTTTTATTGTTGTGTTGTAGGACACTTTGTATATTTTGAATACCAGTTCATCAGCTAGGTGTTTCACAATTATTTCCTTCCATTCTGTGGCTTTTTGTTTCATTCACTTAATGTTGTTTTTTGCAGAGTAGTTTTTTATTTTTTAATTTTTAAAATTTTAATGAATTCAAAGTTGTAATTTTTCTCTCACAGACTGCATTTTTTATTGTTAAGACGACTGCTTCTATATTCTCACTCAAGATATCTCAATATGCTACACATAGTTCCTTTTTATGCCTTTTTTATTTTGAAATGATTTTAAATTTTCAAAAAAGTTGCAAACATAATACAGAGGGTTTCTGTATATTCTTTATCAACCTTCCCTTAACATTAACATCTCACACAACTATAATACATGTATCAAAAACAAGAAACTAACATTGGTACATTACTCTTAACTAACTTACAGACTTGATTCGGATTTCACCAGTTTTTCCACTAATGTCCTCTTTTGTTATGAGCTCCAACCCAGGATCCTATTTTGAATTTAGGTATTAAGCTCCTTTTTTTTTTTTTTTTTTTTTTTTTTTTTTTTGGNAATTGGGTTAATATGACTAATAGATTAGATTCTCTTATAGAAACAATGTAAAAATATTTTTTAATTATATGAATAATCAAAAGACATTCCATAGTAGTTTGCGATAAAAGACAATTCTTTATAATGTGGAACTACCCCGCTCTTTAATGCTCACTAAGTTTTCAAAAAAAAAAATTAAGTCAGGGCAAGATTATAGCTGGTATATCAGAACTTTAACCAGAATTATTTAACACATAGGAAAATAACATCACCACAGGCAACACTATTCATGACATTTTAGTTTCCAATAAAATTACACCTCTGTCAGCCACTTGCAGTCTGCCATAAACTCCCCTCCACAACATGCTATATTAAACCTGCATTTCATTCCCAATGCTTACACGAACGTGCTCTCTTCCTTATTTAAGTTCCCACTCTCCATGTTCCATGAAAAAGCAAAGAAAACTTATCATCATTTTTCTTACTCTACTTTAATTTGTCAAATCTGATGATAGGAAAAAAATTCTATTCATAAAGATTTTTTTTGGGGGGGGGGGGGGCTTTAAGGGAAAAGAAAAATTAACCAGAAAGTAGACAGAGTTTCCATGTACTCTTTTACCTCATCACCCTAGATATCACACACGATTAACATGTTGCATTAGTATGATTCATTTGTTAAAATTGATGAATTGATATTAATATGTTATTATTAACCAAAGTCCATACTCTACATTAGGGTTCAGCGTTTAAGTTATACAGTTCAATGGGTTTGAGAAATGTGTTANTACTCTACATTAGGGTTCAGCGTTTAAGTTATACAGTTCAATGGGTTTGAGAAATGTGTTATGTCATATATATCCATTATTATAGTATGATATAAAGTAGTTTCACTGTCCTAAAAATCCTCCCTGTTCCACCTATTTATCCCTGTTTCCATCCCCTGAACCCCTGGCAACCCCTGGTATTTTTACTGTCTCTATAGTTTTGCCTTATCCAGAGTATAGTTGGAATGATACAGTATGCAGCCCCTACAGACTGGCTTATTTTATTTAGCAATATGCGGTGAAGTTTCCTCCATGTCTTTTTGTGACTTGATAGCTCATTTCTTTTTATCACTGAATAATATTCCATTGTTTCGGATGTACCACAGTTGTTTATCTATTCACCTATAGAAGTACATTTTTGGTCACTTCCAATTTGGGGCAAATACAAACAAAACTGCTATAAATATGCATGTGCACGTTTTTATTTGGACATGAGTTTTCAACTCATTTGAGAAAATATCGAGGAACATGAC
>NW_007741505.1:15725-18464 GCF_000696425.1 Galeopterus variegatus | reverse complement strand
CTTTTTTTTTTTTTTTTTTTTTTTTTTTTTTTGGTGGCTGTCAACTGAGCCAACCAGCCAGCCTGCTCCTTAATTTCCTCAGATCTATAATGGTCTATCAGTCTTTAGTTGTTTTTGTACATTTGATACCTTTGAAGAATGCTGATCAGGTATTTTGTAGGATGTCTCTCTCTCATCTTGGTTTTGCTGATGATTTCTCATTATTACACAAGGATTATAAATTTTAGGGAAGAACATCAGAGAAGTAAAGTGCCCTTCTCATCACATTGTATCAGGGGATCTATTACACAGAAATGATTTATTACTGGTGATTTTAACATCTGATTATAGTGGTGTCTGTCAGGTTTCTTCCTTAAAAAATTACTATTTGTCTCTGTGATGGACTGAATGTTTGTTTCCCTCCAAAATCCATGTGGTGAAAACCTAACACCCAATGTAATGACATTAAAAGGTGAGGCCTTTAGAAGGTAATTAGTTTTAGATGAGGTCATGAAGGTGGCGCCCCCTGATGGGATTAGTGCTCTTATAAGAAAGGAAGACACACCAGAGCTTCTTTTCTCCGCAGAATGAGAATACAGTAAGATGGTGATATGCAAGCTACAGAGAGGGCCCTTATCAGAACCTGACCACGCTGGCACTCTGATCTCAGACTTACATCTTCCAGAAATGTGAGAAATACAATTCTGTTGTTTAAGACAATCATTATGGTAGCTGAAGCAGGCTAAGACAGTCCTCTTCCGTACTTGATTTGTAGAAGAAACCAAATTCAGGCATCTCATAAGGGGAGAGAATTAAGCTCTATTTCCTGGAGAAAAGAGTATCAAAAACTTTGTGAAGCTATGTTACACCACCACAGTAAACTATAAGTATTTCAGAGGAGTCTTTGAGGCCACACAAATAGCCTGTTTCTCTTTAAAAGTTCCATATGCTAACTTTGGCATTTATCAGTGTGGACATTGCCTCAGGCAATTGTTACTATGGTGTCTTAATGGTGATTGTCTATTTCCCTCATTCCTTCTATGTTTATTAGTTGGAATTCTTTTATAGGGAAGAAGTTTCCTGCTTATTTATTCATACAATCATTTATTTATAACAGTATGGATTAATGACTATTTACTTTATTGTGGGATAATAAGCCAACACTGTGGCTATTTGTTTTGTTCCTCAAATCACAGTTGTTTTTTTATTACTGAAAAGACCATACTTGTCAAGTTTCTTGCACATTTTCATTTGGTTTAAATATATGTGTTTCCCACCCATTTCTCATTCTTCTGAACTCAACTCAAATGTTGTCTTCTCTGGCTGTCTAATCTAAATAATCTATTCTGGTTTAAATGTCCCTTCTCTGGACCTTTGTAACATGAACAGACATTTTTTTAAGCTATCGATCTATTTTCTCCCTCTCTCTTTAGGGAAATCCAACTGTGTCTTACATCTGCACCCTTGGCATCTAGAATAGTGAGCATATTCAATAAATGTTTCTTTAAAATTAATTTAATTGTTAATGGGAGGTAATAAAATGGAAGCAGTGCATTTGTACTATTCTTTCAGGAAGCTTAACTATGCAAGGCAAGAAAGAGTACTCTTAGAGACTCAAGTCAGAGGTGTAATTCATTTTTTTAGATGGCAATAAATTGAATATACTTATGAAAAAGTAAATAAGTCAGGGAGAAAGGAGGTTGGAATACTGAAAAGATTTGTCATGGCTAAGAAAGCAAGACCCCAGAGGAGGTAAAGGGAGCAAGATTATAAGGAATTTAGAGAAAAGCAGAGACACTGTCCTTGGTCAGAGGAATGGGTAAGTGTGACTATAGATTTGCTTTCAAGTGGAACACAACAGAGCATTGTGAAAGTTTAGGGTAGATTTGTTGCTGTAAAAGAGAAGATAATAAAACATTCTGGAAACAAGGTAAGGTTTTACTTTTGCTAGTTTAAATTAATACTTCTAGGTTGTCAAAAAGGTAGCAGTAGAGAAAGAAAGGGGTAGGGTTCTCACCTGTGTCAAACACGTTGATTGTAAGGAAAATTGAAATATAAATGGTCAGGATCCCTCAGATGTTCAGAACCTTGCTGAACATGACCTAGCCTGTGTAATGTAAATATGCACACATGTGCCCAGGTGTCCCTTGGTTATTGTTTGATGTATTTGTGCATGTGCACCCAGGTATTCCTTGGCTATTGTGCATGGGCACCCAGGTGTTCCTGGGTTGTCTGACTTAAGTATAAAGGATAAGCGGCTCTGATCCACAGTGACCGCCGCCCATGGGATGCCCTAGTGGGGTCACGGGGAGGCTGCTACTGCTGCTGGAAGCTGCTGCTGCTGCTGAGGAAGCTGGCTGGGGACTGAGCTCACTTTGTAATGAACCTATCAACTCTGCCAAAGCTCCAGTGATCTCTCCCAATTACCTAGCTCATGATATGAATGTGAGGAGTCTGTGACCCAGCCTGGCACACAAGGGGTCTTTGACCCAGCCAGGCATGTGAGGGGTCTGTGACCTAGTCTGTACAACAGGTTTGAAGGGTCTGAGCCCTAGCCTGACACTGATTCTTCCAGGTATTGCAAGTCATGCCATAACCTGGGCTAAGAAATCTTGCTGGAAAAAAAAAAAATCCAATCTTAAACTGCTTCAACTCACATACATTTCCTTCACCCCACTCCACACAACACATTACACACACACACATTAATACTCTCCAAGGTTTTTTTTGTCAGGATTTTGGAAATACTTCATTGTAGAC
>NW_007741505.1:14125-15037 GCF_000696425.1 Galeopterus variegatus | reverse complement strand
AGATTTTAAAAATAATTTTATGGGGCCGGCCCCGTGGCGCACTTGGGAGAGTGCGGTGCTTGGGTGCGCAGCGGCGCTCCCGCTGCGGGTTCGGATCCTATATAGGGATGGCCGGTGGACTCACTGGCTGAGCGTGTTGCGGGTGGCACCAAGCCAAGGGTTGTGATCCCCTTACTGGTCACAAAAGAAGACAAAAAAAATAAATAAATAAATAATAATTTTATGGATTAAAAAAATAATAAATTACATATGTAATTACAGAGCACATACATATAGAGTAGGGGCCTTGATTTTTCCCTAGTTCTTAAAACAGAATGTGATAAAATGCAGGTATTAAATATCTATTTGTTAAATGAATGAGAGACCAAGATAAGAATTTTATGTGGAGCTTGAATTCACAGCTGAGAGTTATAAAGAGCTATTAGGTCCCTGCTCTAACCTACGTTTAAAGATAAACAATCACATATTTCACTAAGGAAGAGAAAACCAATTTTCATTTTAATGGGTAAGATTGAGAGATACAGTAAATTTGAAAACAGAATTAAATCTCTTTCAAAACAATCAAGTAAGTTATTCTTAATGATTGAGAAAAAATTTACACAAGAGTAAACCCAGCATTAAGAATTAATCAATAGCAAGTACAAGAGCATCAGCTAAGCAAGATAAACCACAGAGATTTTGAATGCTGCCAATGCTGTTTTGTAGTAAACAACAAGAAATGATGTCAATCCATGTTTTAACAGCTTATCTGATTCAAAAGTAGTTTCCTTGTCTGGAGAAGGGGGAAGAAACAAAGAAGACTTCCTCTTTACGTAATGCAGGATTTGATGGCTTAGAAATAAGAAAGGGCTAAATAAATCATTTAATCTAAAAAACAAATAAAATTTGAGGAAGTGCATATTTTTTTTTTTT
>NW_007741505.1:11221-13255 GCF_000696425.1 Galeopterus variegatus | reverse complement strand
CTCATATGCATCAGATTTTCCTAGAGAAAATGCTCTATTTATTTTATTTTTCAAAAGTATCCTATGAATTTTAATAAAATTTCATGAATTTCAACAATAATGTAAATTATTTATCCAATTCGGGGCCGGCCTGGTGGAGCACTGCTATAGTGCGCCGCTTGGGAAGCGCGGCGGCGCTGCCGCCGAGGGTTTGGATCCCACATACAGACCGGTTCCCGCTCACTGGCTGAGTGAGGCGCGGGAGCAACACTGAGGGTTGCGATCCCGTTGCTGGTCCCAGTGCGGTCCGGGGGCGACACCGAGGGTTGCGATCCGTTGCCGGACACGGAAAAAGACAAAAAGGAAAAAAAAAAAATTATTTATCCAATTGATTAGATGTCATATATCATAAGATAATTAAGGTTTATCATCTTTGCCAAGGCCAAAAAATCATGTTTTCATCTTATCACTTTTATTTTATGTTAAAATCACATCTCAGATACGTGTTATTTGGTGTTAACTTTGAGCCTCTTTCCTTTAATCTAAAAATTGGAGAAGCCTCTTAATTTTAAGAGCCTGTAAAAAAGTGAAAATAATTATGTAGCTTAGAACAATATTGTGTTCTTACTTGGACATAAATAAATATTAATTAATTTTCTTTTCCCTCTTTCCTTTATGAGCACAGTATTAAAATACTAGTCAAGAATAACCATGACTAAGTTTCTAATCAAACAATGTAGAATCTTTTCTTTTACACAGCAGCATCAAAATGTCTGCAAGTTCACATGCCATGATCTCATTACTATGAAATAACTCATGCTTTAAAAATTCTTTGTTATGGAAAATATTAAATATCTAATAGAAATATATAAGTCATATTAAGAGCACCATGTTACTATCTGTCAGCTTCAACTGTGATCTAACTATGTGTCCACCAATTCCCCTAACCTCCAAATGATTTTAAAACAAATTCCAAATATTTTGAATTTAACCCATTAACAATAACAGTTATGTATAAAGGATATGTATAAAGGATAAAGAATCTATACTAAAAACATAAACACAATTTTATTACCTTACCAAAAAATAAAGGTTATTCCTTAGTTTGAATTTGTTTATTTAAATCTGCTTCCAGATATACTTTATGTGTCAAAATTCATGTATCGCTTAAATACACTTTTTAAATTTTTGAAACGATTTATCAAGGTATCAATTATATGCAATAAAATTAACCCATTTTAACCAATTTGTTGAGTTTTGACAAATATATTCACCTGTGTATTCCCAACCTAATCAATGTATACATATATCCACCTCCCCAGAAAATGTCCTCATGACCTTTTTCAATCATTACACTTATTCTTGGGGTCACATATCCACTGATCAGATTTTGATCAATATAAATTAGTTTTTGCCTATTTTAAATTTTCATATAAATAGAATTATACAATTGGATGCAATTGTGTCTAACGTCTTAGCCAAAAAAATATTTTGAGATTCCTTTGATGCATTTATAAGAAGTTCATTTTGTTTGTGTTGCTGACTAATATTTAATTGTATGAATATATTAACTTTTTATTCCATTTACCTGTTGATATACATTTGGGTTGTCTCTTATTTGGGGTTATTATGAACAAGTACTTTGATAGACATGTTTTAATTAGTATTTAGTAAATACTTAGTAATCTAGTTGCTGGATCCTTTATAAAAAATTGCCAAACTGTTTTCTGAGCTGGTTTTACTATTTTACTTACCAAGCAAAAATCTAACTTTCAGTTGCTCTGTATCCTTGCTTCATTTTGTATTCATCATTGTTCTTTTTTATTTTAGCCAGTCCAATGAATGCAGTGGATTTTATTGTGCTTGTAAGAATGATTTTATAAGCTTTGATATATATATATATATGTATATATATATATATATGCATATATATATATGCATATGTTTAACCATCACCACAGCTAAAATATATGACATTTCCAACATCCAAAATATTTTCCCATGCCCCTGTGAAATTAATGCCCATATCCCTCCCTGCCCTTAGAAACCACCAGG
>NW_007741505.1:9259-9869 GCF_000696425.1 Galeopterus variegatus | reverse complement strand
GGAAAAAAAAAAAAAAAAAAAAAAAAAAAAAAAAAAAAAAACACCAGGCTGTTGGTTTTTGTTTTTTGTTTGTTTGTTTGTTTGTTTTTTCCTCTCTCAAGTTTCACCTATTCTAAATGGACATTTAAATGGAAATACAGATTGTCTTTGCTTCCTTTACAAAGCATGATACTTGAAAGTTACAGTCACTTTTTTTTTTCTCTCTTTAATGCTGAGCAGCATTCAATTGGATAGATATTCTAAAATGCGCTTTCCCATTCACTTGTCAGTGACATTTGGCTTATTTTCCCTTTTGGGGTATTACCAATAGAGCTGCTAAAGGTCTCTGTATGGAAATAGTTTGTTTCTCTTGTCTAATACCTTGGAGAAAGATTGTTGGGTTTTATAACAAGTGCCTGTTTAAGTGCATAAAACTGTTAAAAGGTTTTCCAAGGTGATTGTAGCATACTACATTCCTTTAAGAAATGTATGACATTTCCAGTTGTTCCACATGGTCACCAGAAAATGGTTTCCCAGGTTTTCATTTTCTTTTTTTAAAAACCAGTATCCGGGGGCCGGCCCGGTGGTGCACTGCTACAGTGTGCCGCTTGGGAGCGCGGCGGCGCTCCCG
>NW_007741505.1:3179-8102 GCF_000696425.1 Galeopterus variegatus | reverse complement strand
TCTTCATTTCTTAATCAGTATAGCTAATGGTTTGTCAATTTTGTTTATCTTCTCAAAAAAACGAACGTTCTGTTTCGTAGATCTTTTCCATCGTTTTCTTGATTTTTATTTCATTTAGATCTGATCTGATCACAGTTACTTCTTTCTGTCTACTAATTGTGGGGTTGGATTGTTCTTGCTTTTCTAGTTCCTTAAGGTGTAATATTAGGTCATTGCAATCTTTTTGCAATCGTTCTACTTTTTTGATGTAAGAACTTACTGCAGTAAACTTCCCCGTTAGTACTGCATTTGCAGTATCCCATAGGTTTTGGTATGATACACCTCTACTTTCATTTGTTTCAAGATTTTTTTTTTCCTGTTTAATTCCCTCTTTGACTAATTGGTTGTTTGGAGCATGTTGTTTATTTTCCATCACTGGTATAGCTTCCATAATTTTACTTGTTGTTAACCTCTAGTTTTACTCCACTGTGGGCTGAAAAAAATTCTTGATATGATTTCAATCATTTTAAACTTGTTGAGACTTGATTTGTGGTCTAACATGTTGTCTATCCTGGAGAATGATCTACATATGGATGAAAAGAAATTATTTTCTGCAGGTGTTGGATTAAATGTTCTGTAAATATCTGTCAAGTCAAGTCCATTTGTACTAAAGTGCAGTTTAAATTCACTGTTTCTCTGCTAATATTTTGTCTAGATGATCTGTCCAATGCTGAGAGAGAGGAGTTAAAGTCCTAAGCTATTCTTGTATTAAAGTCTATCTTTCCCTTTATATCCAATAATATTTGCTTTAAATATATGTGTGCTCCAATTGGGGTTCATATATATTTATGATTATTATATCCTCTGGCAGAATTGATCCCTTTATATTCTTTGTCTCTTTTTATAGTTGTTGATTTAAATTCTATTTTATCTGATAGAAAAGTAACACCTCCTGCTTGTTTTTTGTTCCATTTTCATGGAATATCTTTTTCCATTCTTTCACTGTTAGTCTCTGCGTCTTTATTGGTGAAGTGTGTTTCTTGTATGCAGCATATAGTTTGGTCTAGTTTTTTAACTCCATTCAGCCATTCTACGTCTTTAAAGTGGGAAATTTTATCCATTTACATTCAGGGTTGTTATCGAAAGGTATTGCCTTACTCCTGTCATTTTATTGATTTTTCTCAGTTGTTTTATATTTCTTTTGTTCTTGTCTTTCCCTTTTATTATCTTTGCTGTTCGGTGGTTTTTTGTAGTGATAAGATACAGTTTCTTTCTCTTTCTCATTTGTCTATCTTCTCTACTAGTGGGCTTTATTCTTTCTCATGTATTTATGATAGTAGTTATTACTCTTTTAATTCAAGATGTAGAACTCCCTTGAGGATTTCTTGTAGGGCTGGTCTTGTGGTGGTGAATTTCCACAGTTTTTGTTTGGGAATGACACTATTTCTTTCTTCTTCATTTCTGAAGGACAGTTTTGCTGAGTATAACATTCTTAGGTGGCAGATATTTTTGTTTGTTTTTGTTTTTTTGCACTTTGAATATATCATCCCACTGTCCCCTGGCTGGTAAGGTTTCTTCTGAGAATGCTGATGTTAGTCTGATAGGGATTCCCTATAAGTGACTTGATGCTTTTCTCTTGCTGTTTTAGAATTCTTTCTTTGTTTTGGCTTTGACAATTTGAGTATAATATATCTTGAAGAGAACCCTTTTGGGTTGAATCTGTTTGGGGATCTTTGAGCCTCTTGGAATTAGTTCACATTTGTCCCAATACTTGGAAAATATCAGTATTATTTCATTAAATACATTTTTGATGTCTTTTTCTCTCCTTTCCCTTTCCAGAACACTCATAATAGGAATGTATGTGCTTAAGGTTGTCCCATACATCTAGTAGGCTGACTTCCTTTACAACATTTTTTTTTGTTTGTTTTTTTGTCCTACTGTATTAATTCAAAAAATTCTTCAAGTTAGATTTTTTTTTTTTCTTTCACTTGTTCTAGACTGTTGCTTAAGCTTCCATTGTATTGTTTGTTTTTTTGTCCTACTGTATTAATTCAAAAAATTCTTCAAGTTAGATTTTTTTTTTCTTTCACTTGTTCTAGACTGTTGCTTAAGCTTCCATTGTATTTTTTACTTTACTGAATGAATTCTTCATTTTCAGAATTTTTGCTTGGTTCATTTCTATGGTATCTATCTCTGTTGAATTTCTACTTCAGGTCTTATGAGTTATTTATAACTGTTGTTTTATTTCCAAATTTTTTCATATCCTCCAGATATATTTCTGTTATTGATTTCTGACTTAATTTCACTGTGGTCAGAAAATATGCTTTGTATGGTTTTGATTCTCTTAAAGGTAATGTGATTTATGTCCCACAAAGTGATATAATGCTGTTAATGCTCATGGCTACTTAAAACAAGTATTTATGCATCCATGTAGATTAGAGTTTTCTAAACTTGCCAATTATGTTAAGTTGGTTGATGGTATTCATATTTTACTTGCTGATTTTCTGTTTAGTTTTTTATCTGTTATTAAGAGATAAGTATGAATTTGTATTTCTCCTTTCAGTTTACCTATGTGTAACTGGAATCTCTGTTAATACATCCATTTGTATTAGTCTTATGTCTTCATGATTAACTGATTCTTCAAAATTAAGTGACTTCTTTCTCTGATAGATATTTCCTGAAGACTATTTATCTGACATTCACATTATTTCTCCATGTTTCTTTGATTAATAACTGCATATATTATCATAGTTTATTTCATCCATCAGTATCTTTATATTTTTAGTGGACTTAATCTTGTAGACAGATTTTTTAAGACGTTTGGCTCTTTAAACCAATTTGACCTTCTATGCCTTTTAATTGGTGTGTTTAAGCCATTTACAGTAATGTAATTATATTATGATTGGGTTTCATATCTAATTTTTGATATTAATTTGCTCTTTATGTACTCATATGCTTTTTGCTTTTTTCTATTTTTAATTTTATTGAGCTCTAATCTTTAACTTTAATTTTATCTGACTTATTTATTTATTAGCTGTACCTCTATGCATTTTTTATTATTTGTTCTACAATTTACCATGTAACAATCTTCAAATAATATTATATTATTCCGTGTATAATGTAAAGCCTAATAACATTATATTTCCATTTCAATCATTCCATTTCTTGTGCCATTTTTCAAAATTTCACTTTCAAATATGGTTAAATCCTGCTATCCATTTTTATTATGTTTGCTTTAAATAGTAACCTATCTGTTATGGAATTTAAGACAGGGGAAAATGTGCTTTGTATTCACTCATATATTTACCACTTGCAGCAATTTTTATTTCTTTATAAGGTTCAAATTTTCATCTTTTTTTACCTGCTTTTTTTTACCAAAATATATGCTTGAGTATTTTTATTTTGTAGGTTTCTTGACAGTGAGTTTTTCTGAACTTTTTTTTAAATCTAAAAATGTCTTTCTTTTGTCTTTAGTTTTGGAAAATATTTTTGGGTGATTAGAATTTGTGGGTTCATAGCTGGTTTTGGTTGATCAAGTATAGTTAGTCAAGTAAGTTGGATTGCTTAGTAGTTTCTCTCAGGTCACTGATGCACTTTATTTATTTATTACTGTTTACACTTTCTGTGCCTCAGTATGAAAAATGTATATTGCTATTTCCATGTTCACTCTTCTGCAGCGGCTTCATGTTCACTCTTCTTCTGCAAATCCCATATAGTATATTTTTCATTTCAGTACTGTATTTTTCATATATTAAAGCTTTATTCAAACTTTGTAATATCTTATGTTTTTTTCTTCATCATGCTTATGATGCTCTCTATTTTTTTAACTTATACAGCATATTTATAACTGCTGCTTAAATGGTCATTTCCATGTGTCTCATCATCTATGGCACATCCTTGTTTGCTCCTATTAATTGGTTTACTTCTGGTTTAGGGTCATATATTCCTACCTTTATGCATGTTGAAAATTATAACTGGAATCAGGAATATTATGCCTGGGCTGCTGGATTTTTGTATGCCTTTAAATAGTGTTTTATTTTGCTTTCTTTTAAATTTAATTTACTTGGATTAAACTGGATACTTTTAAAGGTTTAGTTTAAGTTTTTTAAAAAATATGTCTCACATAGCTTTTACCCTAGTGCCATTTCAGCCTCATCACTAAAATGATATCTTTCAGAGGATAGTACCTGAATGCCTAATGAAGGTGATACGTTTTTCTTTTGTCTAGTGTAAACATAAACTCTTCCCAGTCTTGTGTTGCCTTGGAACCTTGTCAGCCTACTCATTGATGGTGATTCTTTCCCTGACTTTTAGTAGTCTTCTCTCATCTTATGTGGATCAGCACTCAATCAACAACTTCAGTAACCATTATTCACATTTTCTATGCAGTTTCCTCCTGTCCAGGACTCTGCCTTGAAAATTCCTAGTCTCTTGTACTCACTAAAATCCAATCTCTGTCTTGTGTCTTTAGTGAAAAACCTGGGCTCTGTTTGAGTTTCTTCTCTCCACATGATAGTCTGGAAATTTCCTTTAGGTAGTACATATTCAGTTTATCTTGTTTATTTACCTACTGCTAGGGATCATAATCCTATGCTGCTTGTAGACTACTTTCTGAAATCCACTATTTTATATACATTGCCTTTTTCCTTGTTGATCACAGTTGTATAGTAAATACAGTTTATGTTATGTGACATGTCCACAAGCACAATTTAAAGGAGTATTTTGTATTGTTTTTCCATTTGTGGTAGACAAAATAATGGCCCTGCAAATATGCCTATGCCATAATCGCCAGAATTGATGAGTATGTTACCTTACATGACAAACAGAAATTTGCAGATGTAAATTTGCAAATGCAGAAAGGGCACTGACCTAGAGATGGGGAGATTGTCCTGGATTATTTGAGTGGGCCCAATCTAATCACGATCCTAAATAGCAGAAAACCTT
>NW_007741505.1:0-2625 GCF_000696425.1 Galeopterus variegatus | reverse complement strand
TTCCCAGTGAGGTCAGAAATGTGGCTCAAGAATACTCAATCTGCTGCTGTTTACTCTAAAGATGGAAGAAGAACGCCACAAGCCATGGCTGCCTCTCAAAGCTAGAAAACACTTGCAGACAGTCAGAAAATGAGACCCTTGGTCCTATAATCACAAAGAATTGAATTCTGCCAGCAACAAGAATGAGTAAGAAATCAATTTCCCCCAGAGTCTTTTCTATTCAAGAAACAGTTGATGAGTAGTAGGTTCTCATTACAAAAGTATTGCAGCTGATAAATGAATGAAAAATGATAGAATTATATTTTATTTTTCAACCTCAAGTGAATTAATAGGTATTACATATTAGTTGATGCTAACAACAGAAAAGAAAGATTATAGGTCTTCTAATTGAAGAATCCTACACTGCCAATAAAGTAGTCTTGCAAATATAAAAGATAATAAATATGCATATGATAAATCATAATGCATGTAATAATTTTAAAGACATAAAAAGGAGAGAGGGATATCTTTAAATGTTACCATGGGATGTAGTCAGCAAAATCCAGAATATATATAACTCTAACTGACAATAGAATGATTTTCCCATAAAATAAATTGCAAGGAAAAACAACAGAGTTGGAGACAGCAACCATAGATTATAACAAATGTTAAAGACAGCAAACCAATGTCAATATATTTGTATTTCAAGTCAAATGGTCAGATAGGCATATTTTACATTTATGAGACCATTCGAGAGATAAACATAATAGGTAGATATTTGATAAATTTAAGCTGTTGTTGATAAATGTCTGAATATGTGTGGTAATGGCATTGTGGTTATATTAAAATACTCGAGAACTTTTGAAAAATTAAAGGAAGTGAAGATTATCATGAAAAACGTAAGTGCAATATGAGATTTTTTTCCCTAGCAGAAAGCAAATGATCCGAGAAAGATAGATTAAATGCAATAAAGAATAAAAAGAATGGAAAAGGTAAATATTCAGGTAAATATAAATGAACAATTGAATATCTGAAACACAAATTATGTTTTGGGGATTTTAAATTTATGAGTATATGGACTTTATGTGGCAGCAACAGCAAAAAAATGCCACAATAGGTACATGATTCTAGGTGTTTACAAGGTCTTTTATGAGTCTAGAAAATAGTAAAGGTAACCAATCTGTAATAAAATCCTGTAATTCAAACTGCATGTTGTAATTTTCAGTGTTGCCCCTGAAAGAATATCAATATATTTTAAACAACAGTGGATAAAGGTGAATTCAAATAAAAATATATAATTATAATTTTTAAAAAGACAAGAACAGAAAGAAAAACATGGAACAGGTAGAACAAGAAGCAAACAATTAGCGGATCTGTATACTTAAGTCAAATTTATGTATTTAATAAAATTGAAGAAATAATCTAATTAAAATGCAATGATAAACATGAGGGTTCAGGTATCTTTTCAGTATGCTAATTTCCCTTTCTTTGGTTAAATACCCAGTAGAGGGATTGCTGTATCTTATGGTGGTTCTAATCTTAGTTCTCTGAAGAACCTCCACACTGTTTTCCATAATGGCTATAATAATTTAAATTTCCACCAACACTGTATAAGAGTTCCCTTTTATCTGAAGAATTCCCTTTTCTCTGCATCTTTGCCGGCATTTTTCATTTTTTTTTTTTTTTGTGGTCTTTTTTATAATAGCCGTTCTAACTGGGGTGAGATAATATCTCATCATGGTTTTGATTTTGCATTCCCCTGAAGATTAGTGATGATGAGAATTTTTTGATATACTTGTTGACCATTTGTATGTCTTCTTTTGAGAAATATCTACTCAGGTCATTTGCCTATTTTTTAATTGAATTATATTGTTGAGTTGTTTTGTTGTTGTATGTTCTGGATGTTAATCCCTTATTGGATGAATAGTTTGCAAATATTTTCTCCCATTCTGCAGGTTTTCTCTTCCCTCTGTCAATTGTTTCCTTTGCTGTGCAGAAGCTTTCAAGCTTGATGTAGTCCCATTTGTCTATTTTTGCTTTTGTTGCCTGTGCTTTTGAAGTCCTATCCATAAAATCTTTGCCCAGACCAATGCCTTGAAGTGTTTACCTGTTTTTTTCATGTAGTTTTATAGTTTCAGGTCTTACATTTAAGTATTTAATCCATTTTGAGGGTTGTTTTTTTTTTTTATATAGTGAGAGAGAAGGATCTGATTTCATTCTTTTGCATATGGATATCTAAGTTTTCCTAGCATCATTTATTGAAGAAGCTGTCTTTTTTCCAATTTATGTTCTTGGCACCTTTGTCAAAGATCAGTTGACTATAAATATGTGGGTTTGTTTCTGGGTTCTCTGTTCTTGCATTTGTCCCTGATCATTGCCCGTATTCATTGTATCACTATTCACAATAGCCAAGACATGGAATAACCTAAGTATCCATCACTGTATGAATGATAAAGAAAATGTGGTATATATACACAATAGAATACCACTCAACCATAAAAAAAAATAAAATCTTGTCATTCATGGCAACACGGTTTGATCTGGAAGTCACTATGTTGTGTGAAATAAGTCTGGAACAAAAAGATAAATACTAAATGTTCTCATTCATATATGGAAGCTGAAATTGTTGAGCTCATAGAAATAAAG
>NW_007741504.1:25181-25496 GCF_000696425.1 Galeopterus variegatus | reverse complement strand
ACAATTCTGATCTTTTAAAATACAACCATACTAGACTATAAGTAGTGGTTTGGTTTCTGGCCTAGCCCACAAATGACTTTTTAAAGTTTTGCATACAAAAAATAGAGAAAATAAAACTTTGGCTATAGTACTCTCTAATTGTGGAGAGTCTTTACTTAAACAATGGATATTTATTGAATGTTTGCAATTTGGGGGCCATATACAAGCTATGATGTGTCAAGGGCTTTTAGAGATTGGTCACCTGTTTCTTTAAAACATTTAATATATCAGAATATGTGGCTTCAGGGATACCACCACCATCTTTCTGCATATCCA
>NW_007741504.1:22183-23752 GCF_000696425.1 Galeopterus variegatus | reverse complement strand
TTTTTCCTTATAAGATTTTGGGTATAGAATGAGGTTCACCTTGGAGATGGCAGACTAACCACCTGTTCTGGTAGAAGCTGTCATTTCTTTTAAAAGAATAGAGAGATTAAAGGGATTGGAAAGCTTTATGTGTTATTCTTGGGTATGGACATGTGTGTTTCAAAACAACCCTTGCCTTACTGGTATTGTTAGCTTTAATATTCTTTTGTAATTTTACCCTGGTCTCTCACTTGCCAGAAAAATGGGTACTGTCATTTTTAAAAGGTACTGATATAAGTGGTATTCTGGTAGTGTCTGTGAGGCTGACTCTTATAGGTAACTTATAAGTATGAGGTGGTTTTTACTCTTCTAAAATTCTTGGGCAGGGCCACAATAAACGAGGGGAAAAATGATTACCATGCAATTGAAGTTCTACAAGAAGATTCTTGGTTTGGGAGTAGCTGGGGATATTTGAGTAAAATGCACCTCCTTTACTGCTTTGTATACTTTTGATGCACCGCATTCCAAAGCAAAGTTTATGCAACTGTCAGAGGATCAACTTTTCTATGTGGCTGATCTATCATCAGTTCCTCTTCCCCTGTTAAAAGAAGCTTCTTTTGGGGAAACAGGTCTTCGTTAGTTAATCCTGTCAACTAAAAACCTGCATTTCAAAATAATCAGTAAATACCAAGCAGAAGCTAGCTTTGTTTGGATGATGTCTGTCTATTCTCTAGAAATCTGTCAGACTATATTCTACAACAGTTCTTAGCTGAGCTACTTTCTTAAATACAAAATAATGATGAAAGAATTTTAAGTTCTGAGGTCTGGACTCACACTTGTGATATTGTGGCCTATTCAAACTCCTTAATGTGTTTAGAAAATGTAGTATTTTGACTCTTTTGAAACATCTTTGTGAGCTGTAAAAGACAGGACTAAAAATAAAAATAACATAAGTGCTCTATAAGAAGAGATACATCTGTGCTTCTTGAAGTCTGGAATCTTCTACCTTATATTAAAAATGCAGAGGATCTTCTCCCATAGAGAAACAAATTTAGGATGACAAATTTGTAATTTGAGATTATAAAAGGTGAAAGAAGACAGGAAGAAGATAATCCTGGAGCCCTTTTTATATGAAAAGGAAAACTCACCAAAAATTCAAAACCTTTTATTTTTGTTCTATGACTTAATAATTTTTAGAGTACTGCCTTATAACAGCAAGGTCATGGGTTCAGATCCTCATATGGGCCATGCACTAAATAAATAAACAGCCTAGTTGCACTTTTCTTTCCCCAAAATACAAATTAGTAAACAATGTTTGCAATAGTTAAGAAAGTGTTTTTATAAATGTTATAAAACTTTAGGATCTAATTGCTTCCAAATTTAACTTGATTTATTTTTGTATAAGAAATACCACTGTAAAATGAAATTCTTAATTCTAGAGAGTATTAGAGCTGTAATAAAGAAAAACTGTATTGTTTTAAATCATGCTTGAATGAATTAAGTATTTTGCATATCAGTAATAGTCTGTAACATTACTTGGAAGATGCTGTTGATTAAATTGTGTCTCCCAAAGTTCCAGGCATTAGAAAC
>NW_007741504.1:19299-20453 GCF_000696425.1 Galeopterus variegatus | reverse complement strand
GGTTAGGAATGATGGTGAGAGTCACAGACTAAATTCTGGGAGGGTAAACTTACGAAGTAAAAAGAGTTATGTTTCTCTGATAAAAGAATCACCACACAGAAGAATATGATGAAGAAAATTATGGACATGTTTTTAAAATATTCAGTTTAAGTAAATATTGTCTTGTAGAGGTGAAAATATATAGGATTCTCCTTCCTTGATAATGAAATAATCTCCCTCATAAGAGAGAGATTCTTTTTGATCTTTTCTGTCTGTCAAGTTTGTTTATTCTTTCATTGAGTGTCTATGAATTGTTAGAAACTGTGCTTTTCCAAAATTGAATAACACTTTCTTGGTACACCAACAACAAATTATTTTGGGGATTTTATGGTTATGTTTGTTCAAATGCTGTTATATTTGTGTGATATACATTTTCATAGGAACCTCTAGCATATAGACCTCATAAACCACATTTGTTAACAAACAAAAACTCTTTTCTCAACATATGGTAGTTCTTCAATAGCTCNTTGTATTAGACATATTTAAACTTTAAAATGCCTCGTGATTTAAGTAAAGCTTTACTAAAAGCAGATGCTAAGAAATATGAACATATATAGAGTTTTGCTATTTTAAGATTATCATTATCTGTTTTTCCAGAGAACACAGTCAGATGAAGGAGAAAAAATGGAAAAGCATGGCTGGTCCTCTAAAGTCAAGGGAAATGCCAAGTTTCAGGACAAACCCAAACAGTAAGCATGCCTTTGGACCATGCAGAGGGCATCCAGGCTACAGTGGGCTCTCTCCATGTAGAAATACAGTCTTTAATGCATACTTGTATGAATGAGACAAGGCTAAACATCTTTTAGTGTGAATTCTATTTTCTTCTTAGCTTGGCTTTATTTCCTTAGGTTCCTTCATGAACTGTCACGAATCCCCAACTTTTTGGAGCAAGCCTTTTGCATCACGTTCCAGTCCACGTTTTCAGAAAGCATTTGCTCAATTTATCACAACTGGAATTACTACAGAAATTGTGTGAGGTAGGTTCTTGACCAAAGAGCTTCGATCTTGAGTTCTGATATTTAATTTTGTTCAATTATGTTCATTTTTCAGAAAAGTTCTTTTACTTACTCTAAGTACTCATTAAATTTGAAGGATAGTAGTCTCACAGAAGGGAA
>NW_007741504.1:16080-17258 GCF_000696425.1 Galeopterus variegatus | reverse complement strand
TAGGAGAGAGAAAAGAAGTGAAGTTGCTTAAATCATTTTACAAGTTAATCTTGTTTAAAGCGGGAAGTCTCTAGTAGATATATTATTATCTCATGTCAAACTCCGTTATGAAGGGGTATTACTCTCATATCAAAACCTGTGGGATGCTGCAAAAGCAGTACTAACAGGAAAGTTTATTACAATTAATTCTTATGTCAAAAAAATAGGAAGATTTAAAATAAACAACCTAACATCACACCTCAAAGAACTAGAAAAATAAGAACAAGCCAATCCCAATGTTAATAGAAAGAGTAAAGTCAGAGAAGAACTAAATGATATAGAAACCCAAAAAATGATACAAAAGATCAATGAAACAAAAAGATTTTTTTTGTGAGAAGATAAACAAAATAAACAAAACATTAGCTACGTTAACCAAAAAAAAAAAAAAAAAAAAAGAGAGAGAGAGAGAAACCCAAATCACAAGTCAGAGTGAAAAAGGAGATGTTACAACTGATACCACAGAAGTACAACAAATCATTAGACATGTTACGAACAACTATATGCCAACAAATTTGAAAACCTGGAGGAAATGGATAAATGTCATGCACATANAAAAAAAAAAAAGAGAGAGAGAGAGAGAGAGAAACCCAAATCACAAGTCAGAGTGAAAAAGGAGATGTTACAACTGATACCACAGAAGTACAACAAATCATTAGACATGTTATGAACAACTATATGCCAACAAATTTGAAAACCTGGAGGAAATGGATAAATGTCATGCACATACAAACTACCAAGACTGAACCAAGAAGAAATATAAGGGCTAAACAGACCAATAAAAAGCAACAAAATTGAAGCAGTAATCAGCAGTCTTGGGACAAAGAAAAGCCTGGGACCAGATGACATTACTGCTGAATTCTACCAAATCTTTAAAGATGAATCAGTACCAGTTCTCTTCAAACTATTCCAAAAAATTGAAACAGAGGACACTCTCCCAGACTCATTCTATGAGGCCAGAATCACCTTGATACCAAAAGCAGACAAAGATACAACAAAAAAGAAAACTACAGCCCAGTATCTCTGATGATCATTGACACAAAAATCCTCAACAAAATACTACAGTCAGAATACAGCAACATATCAAAAAATTATACATCATAGTCAAGTGGAATTCATTACACGGAGACAAGGATGGTTCA
>NW_007741504.1:12837-14341 GCF_000696425.1 Galeopterus variegatus | reverse complement strand
TTGGAGAAAATTATGTTAAGTGAAATAAGCCAGATACAGAGGGAAAAATACCACATGTCCTTATTCCTAAGTAGGAGCTAAGAGAGAAAGAAGGAAGGAAAGACAGACCATAGTGGTTGTAGGACATGCAGAGGGAGAGAACCAGACCTAGGGTTGCTGGGGTTGGGGCAAGGAACAGGGGAATTTGGGAGAGGTTGGGTAGGGGACACAGGGAATAATTGCCGTTTGAAGTTCTGGTCATGCTGATAATATTGATCTGATCACCACATCTTGGTCACAGGTGCTGACAGTTCTATGCCTCATGAATATGTATAGTCAATAAAAAATAGGAAATCTGAGAAAAAAATAGGGGGAAATTGTGGTTATATCAAATGTTCCAGAGGATGTAGTTTGTATCATAGGGTTTCTTTTTTTTTTTCCCTTTTTGTCTTTTTTTTGTGACCGGTAACAGGATCGCAACCCTCGGCGTCGCGCCCACACCGTGCTCAACCAGTGAGCGGACCGGTCTCCACATGGGATCCGAGCCCTCGGCGGGAGCGCCGCCGCACTCCCAAGTGCCGCACTACTGAGTGCGCCACCAGGCCGGCCCATAGGGTTTCTTTTTAAAGTAAAATATATTATGGTCTGTTAAGTTCAGATTATCTTTTGTTAATGTGGAACAATGCAAAGAAGTTAAATTGAAAGTTAATGCCCCTACCTGACCTGATTACTATACAACATATATATGTATCAAAATATCAGACTGTACACCATAAGTATGTACTATTACAAGGTGTAAATTAAAATTAAAAAATAAATTGAATCAGTGCCTCTTAATGCTACAGTAAGGAGATGAAAAACTATTCTTTGAAGACTATTATATATGAAACAATTTTACATTTTTTGATAGAACTACACACATTGTCTCATTTATAGCTGCATGGGTATTAGTTCTTCAATCTCAGTTACTGATATAAAAAATTATAATATGCATTGGTATTTTAAAAGCTCTTACTTACCTAACTTATTTCCCTAGTCTAAATGCTAATGAATGTCAGTCATACTTAGTAATGGAGTGGTACCTGCTCATCTAGCTTACGAGTATATAAAGCTAGCAGTATTTAATTATTTCATGTAAGATCATAATTATAAAACATAAATATAACTATCAAACAAAAATTCATAATGGAAACATAAAATAATAAAACAAAAATTAATGAACTGAATTTTGATGAAAAAGCATACAAATAGTAAAGTATTTGCAGTTGAGACTCTGCCCTTAAACAGCTGTGTTTCTATTTCAAGTTTAGATTGGAACGCTGGGCGGAGGTGGGAAGAGAGGAATCTTCTATGTCATTAAACTCCTTAGATACGATGAGGCTATTCAAAATTATATTCCATTTCATTCTAAATGTTCTCATGTATATATGTGGATTAACTAGAATTTATTTAACACTATATATTTAATAATTTAAAAATGTGATGTTACTTACCGTGGTCTTTCTGCCTCGACTAATAGAGTACA
>NW_007741504.1:2976-12827 GCF_000696425.1 Galeopterus variegatus | reverse complement strand
GTGTGTGTGTGTGTGTGTGTGTGTGTGTGTGTGTGTGTGTGTAGCAGAAGAAATATTTTTCCAATCTTCTTATTCTTTGGTTGTTTAAAAAGTTATGTGTGTCAGAAATTTAGTTATTGAACAGCATCTTGGTCTTTGAATAAAAACCAAGTCCGTGTCTCGTTTTTATGTTATAGCCAAGAGCATTTGGACATTGAATCATGTTATGATTGGGTCCACAAATCATGTCATTGTTAAAAAGATAATAGTCCCTCCCCACTTTCCCTTGGTATAATTGCCCAAGATTTTGTGGCTTGTAAACTTTCCTGGGAACACAATATCTTCTTTTGCATATTTGATCAAAAAACACATAAATGTTTGGTCAAGAAGCCTTGAAGAGAGTCTGAAATTCTTAAAATTTCTAAAATATGGATGGCATTTACTCAAAAGTAAATAGTTTGCAATTTTTTTTTTTTTACTTTTCTAAGAAGATCCCTTTTATCTCCTTTTCATGAGATTTATTCTTATTATTATAGAGTTGAGAACACCTTAACTATTTAAGCTGCTTTCTAATGCTAATAAGTACAGATAAAGAGTGAATAAATTTACATAAATATTTCATTTGATTTTGTATTACTAGATGAGAAGAAGAGGCCAAAGTATTTTGGGCCAGAAATGGAAAAAAAACCCATAACTTTTTAAGAGACTCTATCCCAGTTCTGAGATGTGTTTATCCAAAGATATTGATCTCTGTTTAACTTCATGAAGTTATTATATCCTGGGCACAGATGTTTTTATATGGATTTCAATGAACATAGCCACATTATATAGTGTTCTTGTAGTTCTTATATATTCAACAACACATTATATAGTGTTCTTGTAGTTCTTATATATTCAATGGGTCTGTGCTGCTTTGCCTCCCATGGATTTGTCACCTCTTTTCCCCTGGGTGACAGAGCCACCAAAGATTACTCAAAGCCCATCTCTTCTGAGCAGTGAGATGCCCCAGGAAGGGGCTAATATCCAAGAACCCTCAAGCATGAGGCATTCCTTCCATTTTGGGAAATTAACCACAAATTGGGGTTCTCTTCCTGCATTTATTCTCCAGACTAGCAAGTTACAGGAAGAGAACACAGGTGGGGGTTTTTCTAAGTACCATTTAACAAGTTTAATAATAGAAGCTGGTAACATTCAGTAAGTCAAGCAAGGTGACCTTCTATAATGCAATTTGCAACAAAAGCTTGATTTTAGCAAACATTCTCTTCTTACAGCAATTTCCCAGTAACTTTACATATCAATCAGTAACTTGTCTGTCTTTAAGCCAGAAACCTTGTTGTGGTTACAATTCTTTATCTTACAACAGAGATCATATAGCATGGGAAAAATTTCCTATCCTTTGCAAGGTCAATATTTGAAACTGCAAGGCTTTGGAAAACCAGGTCCTGAGAAGTACATTTGCTTTATGCATACTCTACAGGTCTGGTTCATGTCAAGCATTTGCTAAGCGTGGTGGGTACACAATAGTACACTCCCTGTTGTTGAAGAGGGAGACACTTAGAGGTGCCTCCTTCGAGCCTTACAAGTTGGCGCTCATTGATTGAGCCCAAGAATGACTGCCTTGACTTGCCTTATTTTCATTATACTCATAATAATGTAAATGAAACTATGTTCCATTTGTATAACCTTATCTTACTATGTATTTAAGAATGAATTCTTAAAGCAACAGAAAAAACATTCAAGGTGTAGTATTTATCATACTTCAGAATTATGCCAAATGTCTTGGTTTTCTTTTGAAATTTTACACACAAACACTCTCTCTCTCTCTCTCTCTCTCTCTCTCTCTCTCTCTCTCTCTCTCTCTCTCTCTGCTGTGGTGTTAGGGGCATTTGTAGAAGAACTGGAAAAACTTCATGCTTTGATCAACAATTTAGTCTTGCAAAGTAGGATCTCATAGTTTATAGATGATTTGATAAATGAGAGGGATGGTAGTCTTGTTACCAGAGGGTTTGTGTTACCTTTGGTTGGTGTATCACTTTGGAACATTATCCTATTTTCTTTTAATATCTGCATAACTTATTATAGGTATTACATATACATGTGGCCATGAAAATGGCAAGTTCTCACAAGGCTTGGAGCTGAAATGAAAAAGCTAACTAACACCAGATAATGGGTTTGAGAAGGACGTAGCAGTGCCTCTGAACACCATTTCCTCTTGACCATTTGCCTTCTCGAGGAATGCAGTAGCTATGGAATGTTAAATATTGAAGGAGCATCTTAGCAAATTTTGAGTGCCTCAGGAGATTAAGGAGATGATTTTCACCCTGAGAATTTACCCTTTATGTAGGGGAAAGCCCTGTACCCTCAACAGGCAACTACAACTTTTGCACATAGGTTGTTATAATGTGGTGCCCTAGAAATGGGGAGTTTTATGACCAAATGAATATAGAAATTGCTGGATTAAGTTGAATTTAAAAGAATTCACAGTTTTCCCCAAAAGAAGGGTTCATGGTAGTTTCCCATTTTATTTGAACACAAGGCACTTTTCTTCACAGAATGTCTGGTGGGTTCTGTAGTCAGTGGGACACATTTTGAGGAATGCAACCCGGGTACTGTGTTAGCAACAAAAGCATGACATTTGCCTCTGAGGAGATTACAGTGAAGGAGGCAAAATGAAACTACAGTTCATGAAACAGTGTAATTATATATTATTGTTCTTGTAAAATGATATCAGCTTCAGCTGTTTACAAGACTGTCAAACTCTGAAGATTAAAAACTGACAAAAAATTATAATTTACCTCATTTTTTGCTTTCCCCAAACTCATTTTTTACATAGAAAATAAGATGTTTTGTGACATGAGGAAGGAAATCTTGTGAACTTAAATTGAAATGCTATTTCTGGAAGTAAAGATTTGTCATAAATGTAGCATTTTATATCGAGTCATAAAATACAGATGCCTCATGTCCTTTTTAGGAATCAGATGGGTACAAATAGATATATAGCTTCATCTGACTAATTGGAGATTACTTGATTATATTATTTTAGATATAATTGCTTTAAAGTGATGTCTACTTTGATCAGTGTAGCCTATTAAAAATGATTCCTTGTAAGTGATCAATTTAGGAAATTTATTTAAGAAGATTCAAATGGCTGTCCACATATTTTTCAGAAGTAAGTTGTTTTAAAAAGGTTTAGAATATGGGATTATGTATTTAAAGCATTTATCCTGATACCTTCCATACAGTAAATATCCAATAAATAGTGGTATACATAATAAGGTAAAAATAGAATAAATACTGTGATTAGTTTGATAAGGACAGATAATCTACAACCATGAAGTTATTCATCTTCTCACTTCTATTTCTCCTTAGCGATTTTTATTTCTAAGAAAAGGTTAAGAAGTAATGTGTTATGGCTTGGACATTTTAATAAGACAACTGAATCTCATTGTAGCATTTTATAAGAACATTTGCTGTTTGGTTTCTTATTGCCAAGATTTCCACAGCTTCTCAAGGTGCTCTTCTGGCTTTCGGAGCTCAGTGACACATAGTTTGTTAAGCAACCTGATTTGCTGTTGATCTCTTCTGGCTGTCAGCAGCTGTTCTTGATGTAGTCATGCCAAAGGATAACTTCCATTCCAGTGCCTTTCTTGGGCAGAATTGTAGCGCTTGCCACATGGCTTCACTCAACTCAACATGCACAGAGTGTTGAGAAATTGAGTTACCAGAACTGGACAAGGATGTTCTCATGCAAATTCTTCTCTGCATCTTTTCTCTCTCTGTCCTCCCTTCTGCCCCCAACCTTTTTCAATACAACCTTTTTCAATAGCTGACTTGAAAATATGTTTAAAATTTATTAACTATATTTTCAAGGTGAAGCAATGTCTTGTCCAGAGATATATAGGAAACACTGGTCTTTAAACTGGCTTTAATTGAATTATTATTATCTTACATTATTTTAACTATTACATTTAAAATTTGTAACGATTATATTTAAAATTGTAGATTTTTGATATTTTCTTTTTTCCCTATGTTTGAAGAGAGAACAAGCTTTTTTACAAATAACTTTTAATTATGATTTTAAAATTAATGTCTTTAGCATGAGAACTTCAGACTACATTGAAAAATGTAGAGAAGAAAATATACTTATCTGATAAACAATGTTTATATTTTGTCATGTCTGTATGTGGTGTGCGAGTGTGTATTGCACGTACATGAATTATACAAGTATACCATTATGCATGTAGTTTTTGCAATTTTTGTTCAGTCTTACATTCTCTCCCTTACAATAGAATAATTGATTTTATTTACATATATATTTTGTTTACTTTATGGTTGTCTGTTGTCTTAATACATTTTCAATATTCTCTCTCTGACTCTTCCAGTAATATTTTGGAAGGTATACATGGTATTTCTATTAATCTGTTGGCTGACATTAAATGTTAACATATTGTCTTAACTATACAATTTTATAACATGCTGTAAATTTATGTGGTTCTCGCTCAGCCAGTGAGCGGGAACCGGTCTGTATGTGGGATCCGAACCCTCGGCGGGAGCGCCACCACACTCCCAAGTGGCGCACTGTAGCAGTGCGCCACCGGGCCGGCCCTATCTTGTTGTGTTCTTAATGAGAACTTTTAATTTAAAAACTAATAGCTTCCTTAATTTCTCAAAAGTTCTCAGCCATTATCCACACAAGTATTACTTTTCTCCTCTTTTCCTGAAGCTCCTTTTAGATGTACATTGGAGCCTCTTGATCTAATCCCTTTTGTTTCTCAACTTCTCTCTCATATTGAAAAAATCTGCCCTCCCCCATTTTTACTATAATCTTCATGCATTCTTCACCGTTATCTTTTTGTTCATTAATTCTCTCTTGGACTCTGTCCAATCTAGTGTTTATATTATCAGTGTAGTTACTTCTAAATGGTGATAATTTTTGTTTCCAAGATTACTAATGTGTTTTTTATCATATTCATTTTTGCCTCTAAAGCAGTTTCTTGTTCTTATTTTGGATATTATCTTTTATCTCACTGATATTTGTAAAAACGTCTTAAAGTCCTTTCTCAGTTTTCATTTCATCTGAAGTGAATTTATCTTCCTTTAGGCTCTGGGGTCACAAGGTCATCAAAGTGAACACAGTACCCAGCAGAATTTAAGGCAAGCAACTCTTTATTAAAAAGAGACACACTTATATGTAAAGGAGATAACAATAGAAAAGCTATCTTTCCAAGAGAAGTTGGGGAAGGGTTTTTAAAGGCAAGTAGTCCCTCAATTGATGACAGCATCTTGTCTTGATGATTTCTGATATCTTCACATGGTCATGGGGGTTGGATATCAGTTCTGGGAGCATCCTGTATGCAACTCCCAAAGGGGTCTCGAGGTTTTATAATTACAGGGAAAGAAGGAATGGGTAGATGATAAGTTTTAAATAAACAAGACTTGGGGAAGGGGTTTTGCAACTTGAAAGAAAGTGAGCCAGAGGCCGGGTAACGAACAAGCTTTAATAAAGGAAAAGAATCTGCTGGGTTATGCCCAAAGTGGGCGGCAGCCCATGGCTGCCCTCAAAATGGAGAGCAGAACCAGGTGTGGGGGTGGTAGAGCTTATATAGGGTGCCAAGGGTTGGCTGATATAATCAAGGAAGGGCATTATGCTAATGTGGATCTGGGTGGACAACTGTCCTTGCAGAAGCAAAAGGAGTTTCTGTTTAAGTTAGGAGGCTTCTAAAGGGAAGGGGGAGGGGTTTGGTGCTGGAGTGGGAGATGAGGCTGGCAGCTATTTTGTAATATTTTATAATATATTTTATTATGTGCACAGTGGCGCCGGTAACGTCCAAAATCCATCACAACTCAGTGAATATCTGTTCCCTTCTTATCTCAGTTTATTTTATCAGGGCTGTTAAGCCCAACTATTCTCTTTCAGTTACTTTTAACGGGGCTTTGGAGTGATCACGTGCCCTGGGGTTTCATGACTCCAGAGTAGAAAAGTAACAAAATGTCCTCTGCAGGGAAACAGGAGTCAGTGTGGTTACCCGCCTAGCCAGGTCCTGTCTCAGCCTTTCTACTCATTAGTTCCCTATGTGATGTTAACAATGTTGATTTTAAAAAGGTGTCAGAGGGCCGAGCCCGTGGCACACTCGGGAAAGTGCGGTGCTGGGAGCACAGTGACGCTCCCACCGTGGGTTCGGATCCTATATAGGAATGGCCGGTGCGCTCACTGGCTGAGTGCGGTGTGGGCGATACCACACCAAGGGTTGTGATCCCGTTACCGGTCACGAAAAAGACAAAAAAAAAAAAAAATAATAATAATAAAATAAATAAAAAGGTGCCAGAAAATTGTGGCCAGTGGACTAAATTTGGCCTCTTTTTGTAGCTAAAGTTCAATTGGAGAACAGCCACACCCAATCATTTACATATTGTCTAAGACTGCTTTTGTGTTATAACTGCAGTTAAGGAGTTCCTATAGAGAATATCAATTTGTCTGTGTCTGGCTCCTTCCCTTCCCCTGACACCCAGAGTCCTTCACTGTGTGGATTTTTTTCAATCACTTTAACTTGGTCTGCCTTTGTTACCCAAACCAGAGCCAAAGCTTCCATCAGCAGCCTGGGGCTCCTGCCCTGTGGGCATATGAGGTTTATTGCACATCCAGCCACCAAGCTAGTGAATGACTTGACTGAGATCTTAGCAGGAAAGCTGCGTCTACCTACAGCTGTGCATGGGCTGTAGTCTTAGGAAGTGATGAATTATAGCTGTGTCAAATGGGCTATAGTCTTAGGAAGTGATGAATTATAGTTGTGTCACCTCCTGTCATGAGCTGGGGAGGCCAGTCACAGCTCTGGGTCTGCAGTAGTGAAGCTGGCTCCATTCTGTCCTGTGAGGCCTCCCCTCCCTTCCCCAGTCCCCACAGAAGCGAAGCTCTTTCCTTTCTCCACCACGTGCACAGTCCAGCAACTTCTTTCTTCTGCCTGTTCATGAACCCAGGCTTCTTTACTATTTCTGATCCAAGGAGATATTTACATATTTAAGAGCACACTCTCTATGTTCTGTTTCCTTTCTTGTGTTTTCTTTTGTTGCTGTTTCCTTAAAAGAGGGAGGGTGCAGTCTGTGAATCCATCTAAATTATTGAACATGTTTATTAAATTTATGGAAAATGACAATGCATAGAGCCTTCCCTCATAGCTCATGGACTAACAAGGGGAACAATGATGATATGAATAACCACTGTGCAGTATTACAAGTAATTTTTCAGCTATATACATAAGATGCTATAGAAACACAGAAGAGGTAATCATTAACTGTACTTGGAAAATTATATTTAAATGGACTTTGAACAATCAGTAACATTTCTTAAGAGGCAAAAATAATAACATTGAAACATAGGAAAGAGCATAAGCAAAGTTATCTATTTTGCAACTATTTGGGCATTGTCTATTGGTCTTTGAGGAGAGAGGCTTATCAATTTATATCAGGCATTTATGTGAGGGTTACAGAATATTCATACCAGAAATGTGGCTATTGCAGCAGAATTCACAAGCAGGGTCAGGACTGTGCACATATATGGTTTGAAAAAGCCTTGCAGCTATGAATTCTAATGTGCCTTTTGGGTAGCTTGCTGTGCCTCCTCTGTGTCCATGTTTTACATGCATTAACTCATTTAATGCCCATGGCATAGATATTTTCATTGATCCACTCTTTAGTGATTAGGTTACTGCAAGTTGGAGACATTAAATGCCCTGCCCAGGGTTCTATAGCATGAGTGGGGGCTAGGTTTGGACCTGGGGAACCTGATCCAGAGCTCATCCTCTGAACCGCAGCATGAACACTGCTTCCTATTGGAGTTCATTGCACAGAACCCTTAAGGGAAGGCTTGGCATTGAGTGTACTTAGCTCTTAGCACAAGCCTGACATGACCTGGACTCAGTCAGTAAGTGAACTAATAAAACTGATGACAAATGGGTGGTAAAGTCTGATGTAACCAAAGCATGGTGTGCTCAGGGGAGTGGAACCAGAGGATGGCAAGGCATCTTTGTGAAGTGTCGTTTGGACTTGATTCTGTATTCATTGGTTAGCCACAGCAATGCTTTTAAAAAAGCAAGGGTATGACACACACAAACATGCATTTTTGAAAGAGAACACTGGGGAGCTCATGAATGATGGTTTAGAGAGGAAGCAGGAGGCCTCACCAATGAGAGGTGTTGAGGGCATAAGCTGAGGTCCTTGTGGTAGGAATGAAGAGGAGGAAGACGTCTGGGAGTCTTTGGAGATAGAGTGGAGATGGATTCTGTAATTGCACTAATACAGTTAAGGAAAAAAGGGGAAACAAGATGACTTTGATTTCCAGCTTGGATACCTGGAAGAAGACTAAAACTCTCATAGGAAGGAATGGAGAAGGAAAGG
The DNA here is from genome assembly GCF_000696425.1 of Galeopterus variegatus. Classification (NCBI taxonomy): domain Eukaryota; kingdom Metazoa; phylum Chordata; class Mammalia; order Dermoptera; family Cynocephalidae; genus Galeopterus; species Galeopterus variegatus. The sequence goes on along the minus strand of NW_007741504.1, from coordinate 4,457 downwards.
AGTCAATGGCTTTGATGTCAGACGTTCTTAATTAAGGCCCTTCAGAACCAGACGAAATAAATGAGAAGTCTGGTTGTGACCTGGCTAAGATCATAGCTCCAAGCTGGGTCAGCCTTAGACTCCCATCCTTCACACAACAATTTCAGCACCCTTTCCACCACACACCCATGTTTTGGTTCAGCGTACCTCACCTATTTACATTTGAAATGTAGTTCCATAGTCCATTTTCCATTAGATCTAGAATTATTATTCCCTAGTAAAAATCAGGAGTGTCTTTAGCAGAAAAACATACAAATAAAAAATTCTATTCTAAGACTTAAGTTTAATTAGGAAGTAGTAAGAACCAGAACTTTCCCAATTACCAAATGCTTTAGACATGGCATATAAAGGAGTGGAAGGTGTGCTCATAGAATCACACATTAGCTATTGAGCTCTAGTCTTTTTTCACATGGCATTTCTATACAACTCCATCTTTGGTTGCATTATGTGTATATGTCTCAGGTAATATAAATTTTTACAAGTAATCTATCAAATTTTCATTGTTCTTATATTCTTGTTTAGTACAGTGGAGCTGTATTTTTATTGCATGTAAGGTTCTTTTTTGGCATTATCAACTATGTTTCAAGCATGTCCCTAAAGTTCTGAGTCTGGTACTGTTTAAGTGAACAAAGTTTATCCAAATATGTGTTCTCCTTAAAGACAGAAGAACTCAGAACTGGAAATACAAATCTTTCCATGAACTTTTTGAAGTGCCTTTTTATTGAGCACTTTTTATTGCCAAGCTGTTTTCCTTGATGCCTGAAGGGAGAAGATGAATGATAAATGGTCCTTGTACTTAAAGAATTCACTGTGTAGTTGAGAAGCTAAACATACAGACAGAATTGCACTGTAGCATAGTAACAATGTTGATAAAATAGAAACAGAGAGCAGAGTGAAAGGTGAGCTTGATTCTCCCTAATTGGGTAGGAAAGGCTTGAGTTAGGTATTTGCCATTAGAACTGAGTGATGACATATGAATACCAGGTGAAAAAATTTATGGAAGGAAATTTGAATAGGTGAATCATCCAGTTCAATGAGATGAGATTAGTGCATTTTTGGAATTTTAAATCATTCTACATGACTCAAATACTGGTTGCTTGCAGGGAAGTAGAATGCCATAAAGCCACAGATATGTAGTAACCCGAGTATGCAGTCCCACATAGGCAGGAAGACTCTAGGTGGGCAAAGTGTGTGTGTGTGTGTGTGTGTGTGAGAGAGAGAGAGAGAGAGAGAGAGAGAGAGAGAGAGAGAGAGAAGTGGGTTGTGAAGAAAAAGGAGGAGAGGACAGAGCAGCATTTCGGGCAGAGGAAATGTTCACATGTCCCAGCATTTTGGAACACAAGTGAGCTTAAGATGAGAGAAAACATTTTCTGATCATGGAAACTATACAAGAGGAGTTTTCATTTTACTCCAAAGGCAATATCCAGCTACTGAAGAATTCT
>NW_007741504.1:0-867 GCF_000696425.1 Galeopterus variegatus | reverse complement strand
GTGTTATTAAGATTTATCTATTTTTATTGCAGGTAAATGTAGTTAAGTCAGTTTTACTGTTCGATAGATGTTCTTTGAAAGAAGATACCATAATTTACTCATGACTTTTTGTTAGAAACTGATGCCATTTGAAATGTTCAAGGTTGCAGCTAAAAGAATCAACACTAGTGACTCTTCCTAAGGCTTGCAGAGGACAAACTTGTGGAGTTTTACATTATGGAAAACTGTGCTATTTATGTAGACACTGCATACATCAATTCTACAACTTAGAATTTAATTTCACTTTGGACGGTCCCTTACTGATAAAGTGACTCCATTTAAGTTATCTAAATGACTGCTGTGGCATTATGATGACATATAAAAGTTAACCTTTTATGTTTCCAATCCTAAATGTGAAAAGAAAGTCTAATTGCTAACAGTGTTCACTCACCATTTGTCACAGGTCTATGCTTAAACCCATCAGTTATCAACTCAGAGAACTTGCTCCCATCAAAGTGACCTAGAGGGTCATGTAGTCCAGCCAGTGTCNAGTAAGAAGAAATTATGAAAAAATTATAAGTATTTGAAGTGCAGAGTGAGCTACTGAAATGCTTAAGGGGGCACCATCTAGTCTGTCATTCAAAGGAACAATAAGTGTCAGAAAGGAGCGGAATGAAGTCAAGGACTTATTAGAGAATTTATGGGCTTTAAGTTTGGGGAAGCTTCAAAGTCCACTAAACATATCTCAAAAGAAAAAAGAGCAATAACTTTAAGAAATTGAAATCATACTGTTGGTATTTTTCCTAAGCTTGCTTTTTCTCAAGATTGTGTTATTAAGATTTATCTATTTTTATTGCAGGTAAATGTAGTTAAGTCAGTTTTACTGTT
>NW_007741503.1:11080-25159 GCF_000696425.1 Galeopterus variegatus | reverse complement strand
ATAATAATCATATACATTGTATATTGACAAAATAAAAATTTAACGAAAAAAAAAAAGAATAGAATAAGCAAAATGTGAACAGATACTTCATTAAAGAGGAGATAAAGATGGGAATTATACAAAGCAAAAGATGCTCGACATCATTATTCATTAGAGGTATGCAAATTAAAACCACAACGAAATATGACTACACATATATTTGAATGGCTTTTTTAAAAAGTATGTTCATGGGCCGAGCCCGTGGCGCACTTGGGAGAGTGCAGTGCTGGGAGTGCAGCAGTGCTCCCGCCGCAGGTTCGGATCCTATATAGGGATGGCCAGTGCGCTCACAGCGCTCACTGGCTGAGCACGGTGCAGCCGGTCTCAAAAAGGACAAAAAAAAAAAGTATGTTCATGCAAACCCCCTTATGTGAATGTTTATGGCAGCTTTATTCGTAATTGCCCCAAACTGGAAACAACTCTAACAGTTGTTTCCTTTCAACAGGTCATCTGCCAGGGAACACTACTCAGTAATAGAAAGGAGTGAACTACTGATGTATGTAACAACATGAATAAATTCCAAATGCAGTTTGCCAAGGAAGACTCGAAAGCTACATATCGAATGATTTCATTTATAAGACATCTTGGAAAAGGCAAAATTATTGGAGCAGAAAACAAATCAGTGGTCTCCAGAGGTGGCAAGTAAAGGGTGGGGTTGATTACAGTGGGCCAGCAGGAGGGCATTTTGGGGGATGATAGAACTGTTCTGTACCTTGAGTGCATGGGTGGTCACATGACTATGCGTTTGTTTAAACTTATAGAACTATATACCAAAAACAGTAAAATTTACTGCATTTGAAATTTAAAAAGAGAATAAAGTGGAAGTAAACACCAACAAAAGGGATGAGGAAATATTTATATGTACTTTGTTGGAATAATTTGTAGAAAATATTAAGTGAAGATAGCAAGGTCAGAAGAGTGTACATAATATGCTACCTTTTATCTAAGAAAGGGGGTATGGTAAGTACAATGCTAAGATTGTCCACAAGATTCCCAATCCCTGTGTACACACCTTGAATCATTCCTGTGAGTGTGGGTGGACCTGTGAGTAAAATCAGATGTTACTCTTGTGATCACGTTACATTTTATAACAAAAGAGAGATCATCTGGGGTGGGACTGACTTAATCAGATGAGCCCTTTGAAAGCTGAGTTTGTCTTGGGAGATATATGAGTATTTGACCATTTAAGTGTGCATTTATTTCTAGACTTTGTTTTGTTGCATTGGTCTACATGTCTGTCTTTATGCCAGTACCATACTGTTTTAATTACTATAGCTTTGTAATATGATTTGAAATTAGAAAGTGTAAGACCTCCAGCTTTATTTTTCTTTCCCAAGATTGTTTTGGCTATATGGGGTCCTTTGAAACTCTGTATAAATTTTAGGGTGGTTTTTTTCATATTTCTGCAAAAAAAGCCATTGGTATTTTGGTAGGGATTGCATTTAATTTATAGGTTGCTTGAGTAGTATGGACATTGTAACAATATTAAGTATTCCAATCCATGAACATGGATGCATTTCCATTTATTTGTTTCTTCTTTAACTTATTTCAGCAATGTTTTGTAGTTTTCACCTCCTTGTTTAAATTTATTTCTAAGTACAGTACTTTATTCTTTTTGATGCTATAATAAATAGGATTGTTCTCTTAATTTCCTTTTTGGATTGTTCATTTTTAGTATATAGAAACAAATGATTTTTGTGTGTTGATTTTGTGGCCTGAAAATTTGCTGAATTCATTGATTAGTTCTAACAGTTTTTTGTATGTGAAATCTTTAGCGTTTTCTACATAATATCATGTCATCTGTGAACAGAGATACTTTTACTTCTTCCTTTCCAATTTTTGTACCTTTTTTTTTTCTTATCTAATTGCACTGGGTAGGACTTCCAGTAGTATGATGAGTAGAAATGGTGAGAGAGGGTATCCTTGCCTTGTTCCTGATCTTAAGGAAAACTTTCAGTTTTTCATCATTGAGTATGATGTTCCCTGTGGACTTTTCATATTTGGCCTTTATTGAAGTAATTTTCTTCTAGTCCTAGTTTGTTGAGTGTTTTTTTTTTTTAACCATGAAAGATATTGAATTTTATCAAATGCTTTTTTTTGCATTAATTGTGGTGATCATGTGATTTTTGTTTTTCTTATCTAATTGCACTGGGTAGGACTTCCAGTAGTATGATGAGTAGAAATGGTGAGAGAGGGTATCCTTGCCTTGTTCCTGATCTTAAGGAAAACTTTCAGTTTTTCATCATTGAGTATGATGTTCCCTGTGGACTTTTCATATTTGGCCTTTATTGAAGTAATTTTCTTCTAGTCCTAGTTGAGTGTTTTTTTTTTTTTTTTAACCATGAAAGATATTGAATTTTATCAAATGCTTTTTTTTTGCATTAATTGTGGTGATCATGTGATTTTTGTTCTTCATTCTGTTAATCTTGGGCTGGTCAATTAGTTCATTTGGGAGAGTATGGTGCTGATAACACTAAGGTCAAGGATTCAGATCCCTATACCGGCCAGCTTTAAAAAAAAAAAAAGAATCCGTTCTGTTAATCTGATGTAATACATTGATTTTTGTATATTGAAACTTTCTTATGTTCCAAGAAGAAATCCCATGTGCTCACAGTGTATAATTTTTTTATTTTTATTTATTTTTTTCAATTTTATTTATATTTATTTTTGTGGGGTACAGTGTGTTGTTTCAATACATGCATATCTTGCAAAATGATTCATTTAGGGTAAATAGCATAGTTTTGTCCCCATTAACACCATTTATCTTTCACCCACCCCCACCCCTCCCAGACTCTGGTAACCATTATGCTATTCTCTACTTATTTTTTTAAACACGCAAAGATTAATATCCTTACCTTATTCCAAAAAACTCTTAAAAATGAATTAGAAAAATCTAATCTGAAATTTGGTGACGAACATGAGCAGATAAGTCACACACCAAAAGAAATACATGTGGTTAATAAGCATCTTCTAGGATCTAGTTGTGGGAGGGAGCAGGGCTGTCCCAGCCCCTGTCTTTCAGGATCCAGATGTCAGGCTGGCTCTGTTGCTGGCCTGGGTGTGCAGTGGCTGTGATGGCAGTGGTGGCAGGACTATGGCCCAGGGTCTCTCTACCCCAGGGATGGTCATCAGGCTGGTTTCTACTGTTGGCCTGGGTGGGCAGTGGCAGCAGCAGTGGCGGGGCTAGAGCCCATAGCCCCCATCTCCCAGGATCCCCAGGGCATTGGGCTAACTTCTGTTGCTGGCTTGCATGGGCTGCAAGGGTGGCAGGGTGGGGCTAGGGCCCACGTCCCCCATCTCCCAGGACCACCCCAGGCATTGGGCTGGTTTCTGGTGCTGGCCTAGGTGTGCATTAGCAGCAGCAGGGGCAGGGCTAGGGCCCATGGCACCCCTCTCCCAGGACCCCTCAGGCATCACGCTGGCATCTATCACTGGACTGGATGAGCAGCAGCCTGTATAATTTTTCAAATATGTTGTTGAATTCAGTTTGTTGGTATATTGAGAATTTTTGCATCAGATTTATCAGGTGTATTGGTCTATAGTTTTTTAGGTTTTTTTTCTTGCAGTATGTCTGATTTTGATATCAGGGTAATGCTGGCTACATAAAATGAATTTGAAAGTATTCCCTCCTCTTCAATTTTTGGAAGCATTTGAGAAAGATTGGTGTTAATCCTTCTTTATATGTTTGGTTAGCATTCTCAGTGAGGCCATCTGGTCCTGGGTTTTCCTTTGTTGGGAGGTTTTTGGTTACTGATTTAATCTCCTTACTAGTTGTAGGTCTGTTGGGGTTTCTTTTATTGTTGTTGTTAATGATTCAGTTGTATGTATTAGGTTGTATGTTTCCAGGAATTTATCCATTTCTTCTAAGTTATCCAATTTGTTGTGTACAATTGTTCATAGTAGTCTTTTATGATCCTATTAATTTCTGTGGCGTTGGTTGTAATGTCTTTTATTTCATTCTGATTTTTGTTATTTGAATATTTTCTCTTTCTTTTTAGTCTAGCTAAGGATTTGTCAATTTTATCTTCTCAAAAAAGCCAACTCTTAGTTTAGTTGTTTTTTTCTATTGTTTTTCTATTCTCTATTTCATTTCTTTCTTCTCTTGTTTTTCTGTTCTCTACTTCGTTTCTTTCTGTTCTAATATTTATTATTTTCTTCCTCTTCCTAACTTTGGGTTTAGTTTGTTTTTATTTTTCTAGTTCCTTGAGGTGTAGAGTTAGGTTGTTGGTTTGATATCTTTCTTATTTCTTAATGTAGGTGTTTAGTGCTAAAACTTTCCTCTTAGTACTGCTTTTTCTGTATCCCAGAAGTTTTGGTATGTTGTGTTTCTACTTTCACATCTCTCAGGATATTTTGTAATTTCCCTTGTGTTTTTTCTTTGACCCACTGGTTGTTCAAGAGTGTGTTGTATAATTCCCACACATTTGTGAATTTTCTGGTTTTCCTACTGCTATTGGTTTCTAGTTTCATTCCATTGTGGTTGGATACTTGGTATGACTTCAGTTTTCTTAAATTTGTTAAGACTCGTTTTGTGGTCTAACCTGTCATCTATCCTGGAGAATATTCTGTGTGTGCTTGAGAAAAATGTGCTGTCATTGGGTGGAATGTTATGTATGTGTCTGTTAGGTCTAACTGGTCTATAGTGTAGTTCAACTTATTTGTTTCTTTATTGACCTTTTTTATTTGTTATTTATTGGTTGATCTATCCATTATTGAAAGTAGGTTGTTGAAATGTGCTATTATTGTGACTGTCTATTTCTGCCTTCAATTCTGTCAATGTTTGCTTTATATATTTGGGTGCTCCGATGTTAGGTGAATATATATTTATAATTGTCATATTTTCTTGGTGAATTGATCCTTTTATCATTATGTAATATTCTTATTTATCTCTTGTGACACTTTTTGACTTAAAGTTTATTTTGCCTGATATAAGTATGACCACCCCTGCTCTCTTTTAGTTATCATTTGCATGCAATATGTTTTCCTGTCCTTTCACCTTAAGCCTATGTATCCTTGTACTTAAAGTGAGTTTCTTGTAGACACCATATAGTTGGATCTTATTTTTTATCCATTCAGTCACTCTATGTCTTTTGATTGGAGATTTTTAGCTATTCACATTTAAAGTAATTACTGATAGAGATGAACTTGCTATTGACATTTCGTTAATTAGTTTCTGTATGCCTTGTAGTTATTTTGTCCCTCTTCCCCTCTCTTTCTGCCTTTGTGTTTCATTGATTTTGTGTGGGTGTTGACATGCTCTGATTCCTTTATTCTTCTTTTTCGGGGGTGCATATTCTATAGGTATTTCCTTGTGGTTATGAAGGGATTACATTAAAAATTTTATAGCTATAACCATCTATTTTAAACTGATAACAACTTAATTGCATAGAAAAACTTTACTGCGTTACATCTCCTCTTCCCACTTCTGTTATTGATGTCAAAAATTACATCTTTTTATATTTTGTATTTATTAACACAGTTTTATAGTTATAGTTATAATTGTGCTTTTATCTTTTAAATTCTATACCAGGATTAAAAGTGATGTATGCACCACCATTACAGTATTACAAGATTCTGTATTTGCCTATATATTTATCTTTATCAGAGAGCTTTATACTTTTGTATGTTTTTATGTCGCTGTCTGGCACCTTTTCATTTCAACTTTAAAGACTCTTTTACCAATTCTTATAAGGCAGGTCTAGTAGTGATAAACTCTCTCAGCTTTTGTTCATCTGGTAGGTCTTTATTTCACCTTTGTTCCTGACAGACAGTTTTGTCAGATATAGTATTCTTGCCTGGCAGTGTTTTTCTTCAGCACTTTGAATATATCATCCTACTCCCTTCCAGGCTGTAATGTTTCTGCTGAGAAATCTGCTGATAGTCTCATAGGAGCTCCCTTGTGTATGACAGTTCACTTTCTCTTGATGCCTTCAAGATTCTCTTTGTTCTTGTCCTTTGACAGTTTGTTTATAATATGTCTTGATGTGGGCCTTTTTGGGTTTATCCTAGTTGGAGTCCTTTGAGCTTCTTGAATTTGAATGTCTGTTTCTTTCCTGAGACATGGGAAGTTTTCAGCCATTATTTTTTCAAATAAGCTCTCTGCCCGCTTCTCTCTATCCTCTATCTGGGAGTTCTATAATGCATATATTGTTTTGCTTCCTGATGTCCCATAATTCTCTTAGGCTTTCTTTACCTTTCTTTTCTTTGTTTCCTTGTTGTTCCTTTGACTCAGTAATTTCAAATAACCTGCCTTTGAATTCACTGATTGTTTCTTTTGCTTGACTGGGTCTGCTGTTGAAGCCCTGCAGTAAATCCTTCAGTTATTGTATTCATCAGCTCCAGAATTTCTGTGTAGTTTTTTTGTTTGTTTGTTGCAGTTTCTATCTCTTTGTTGATAATCTAATTTTGTTCATGTATTATTTTTCTGATTTCATTTAGTTGTTAATCTGTGTTCTCTTGTAGCACATTAAGCTTCTTTAAGACAAATATTATGAATTATTTGTCAGGTAATTCATATATCTCTGTTTCTTTAGGATCAGTTTCTAGAAATTTATTTTGTTCCTTTGATTTGGCCATGTTTTCCTGCTTCTTCATGTGTTTTGTTATTTTTTGCTGTGATTTGTGCATTTGAAAAACCAGCCACCTCTCATAGTTCTTAAGGACTGCCTTCATATGGGGAAGACCTTCACCAATTATCCTGGCTAGAGGTTCTGAGGGCCTCCCAAACTTTTTCTGGGGATGTGTCCTCACTGGGCTTGTGCATGTAATTTCCCAAGTAGAGGGGTTTGCTGGTTTCTTTTTCAGGAGTTCATAATCTCCTGCCCCCTCTGGTGTCTGTCTGCAGTGCTGCAGGTTGTCTAGCACTGCAGTAAGCTGCTGAGCTCTTTCGTTCCCTGTGGCCCCAGGCATCCAAAGTATTCCAGTTCCATTCATGCTCCAATTCAGGTGGGGCAGAATCAGTGCTTCAGGCAGCCCTTGAAACATTGGAATGTTGGACACATATTCCAGTCTTGACTTTCTCTCCTGAGGGAGAAGCTGTGAACTGGGTGTTTTCTCTTGATTATGTTGCCTGGGGAATGGTTTTGAGGGGCTGTTTGGACCAGGTATTGTTGTTAAATTGGTATCTTGAGGGGATGTCTGGGGCTTCCTGTTCCACCATATTGCTCCCTCATGGTGACTTCTTATGAGAGCAATAGAAAACATGGATGTCATAAGGATGCAATGAACAAAATGGAGATGCCACCCTACTAACGAGTCATGTCCACAGAAGGCCTGAGTCTCACCTCCCTCCCTTCACTGTGGACAGAGAAAACAGCTAATTAGGAAGCACCCACTGAGTGCCTCTCTTGCATGAAGTGTTGACCAATGTGCTGGGGGTCTTGGTCTCTGAATTATGGCAATAGCAATCTAGTGGGGAAGGCAAAATGTTCATGGATGCTAGAGCTCTTGGGTGACAGGTGTTCTGATGAGAGGCGGGCAGGCATGATGAGATGGGAGGACAGGGCTTCATCTGGCTGCCGAGGGCTCCAATGGTGTGTAGGAGTGAGAGGAGCATTTCAGGTTGAGTTGGGGAAAGTGCAGTAAAATGTACACTTCATGACATTTTCCAGTGTCCAATTCAGCGGTGCTAAGGGGGGAGTGTTTTTGAGCAAGAGGTGATTTTATTTCAGCAAGGGTAACCCGGTGCTGGCTTCTTCAATAGCTAAAGGACTAAAATCCTCTTAGAGTAAAGAAGTACTAGGGCTAACAGGTAATAAATCTATGAACAAGCGCGCATTGTTTGTAGTATTGGCTACAGAAAGAATAATTTGATTTGAATCCTCTTGCAAAGGAAGGAAAGCAAGTATTACTGTTCCTGTTTCCCAGATAAGGAAATGAGGGTCTGGTTGAGTGACCTGCTTTAACTGCCCAGTGTGAAGGGGCACATCCAGGAAGGGAACCCCAGTCTCCATGCTCTTCCTCCAAGCACTCTGGTGGATGGCCTGCCCTCCTTGTCTGTGTACAGAGTTACATCCTGGGAGAGCACAAGTGCCAGAGGTGGTTAGCAGCAGGTGACAGCAGGGACTTGACTCCGAGCCACTGAGCTGGGGATTCTGTCCGCGGGGTATCACTACCCTCATTCTAGCTGAACTCCATTGTTGGGAGGCACTGTCCCATCAATCCTGTCATTGCTGTCTGTGTCATGCTGATTACCAGTGGCAAGTGGGAGCCCTGGAATCAGAACATCAGTGTTGTCACATGGTGCCTGGGCAATCACAGAGAGTGAGCTTCCTGCTGGCTAAAGTGCACGGAGCCAGGAAAAAGTCTCCAGCATAGATGTTGGAGGCCCAGGAGCTGTGCAGCTGTTCTGCAGAGGCTGAGAATGATCCTTGGGATCCCTTGGTGGAAGCCATGCCACCAGGAATGGTCAGCCTAACCTTGGGGTCTGATTCTCTCCTCTATGGGCAGCCTCATCACAGTCAGTGTGACTCGGATCTGTCTGTCCAACCAGAGAGCTGAAATCCTGGCTTGGAAGGGGAGCTGAATCCTGGGGCAGAATTGCCTCTCTGCCTCTGACAGGGGTCTCCAGCCTTTGGCCAGATGCTCCCTGCAGTGGAAGACCCACTTGTGGAAGGCAAACATTTTTGGTTTGGGGTAATATCTGTTGTCATCATTTTCCTCTCTTCCTCCTACCTTCCAGATGACGAGTGCTGTCATGTGCCCCTCAGTGTCTGAAGGGCTCTGCCTGTCACCCCATCCCATGGGAGCAGGGAGGGTCCAAGGGTGGGACCTGAGCACCCCTGGCTCTCAGTCAGGCTTTGTCACCTGTGTCATCATTGGTGTTTATGCCAGAATTCTCCAGCACAGGAAGCCCAGTGCAACCAATGCTCTCCTGAGTGACAGACTAGTCACGGCTTTGCCTCTCTGTTGTTTTATATCCTNTGGATAAATATCCAGAGGTAGAATTTCTGGGTCATAGGGTTTGAATACACTCGTGTGAATTACATGAACAAGTTTTTTGTCTGCATTTTTATTTTCTTATTGGCTTGTAGAAATTCTTTGTATATTGTGGATACAAGTTTTTGGTCGGATATTGCAAATATTGCCTCCCACTCTGTTATTTTTTCTATTTTTGAAAGTCCTTAATTATAAAGTATTCTGATTCATTTATGTCTTTCTATTATTATTATTTATAGTTATTTGTTTTTATGTCCTGCTTAAGATATTTTTTCCCACTCCAAAGTCCTAACAATGTTCTTCTAAACATGCTATTGTTTTTTCTTTCTCATTTATGTCTGCAGTAAATGTGGAAATAATTTTGATATATGGTATGAGGTTAGGGTCAAGATTCAATTCTTCCACATGGATAGCCAGTTGACACAGCAATGTTTATTTGAAAAAAAGATCCTCGTGTCATTGCAGTGTCATCCCTGTCAAAATATTCGTACATGTGTGCAGTTGCTCTCTGAGAAAGTACAAACAATGGGTAAACAAGAAGTACACAGCAGTGTGGTATATATGTGGAGAAGCACATGTACGTGTGTCTGCACATGTGTTTGTTTTAGTTCTATCAAGGTGTAATTTACATAAAATGCACTGAGATTAGATGCATGGATTGATGAATTTTGATAATTGCATATAGTCATATGACCTCCATCAAATTCAAAATTTAGAAAAGTTCCATCATTCTAAAATTTTCCTTATGCCTTTTTGTAGTCAGCTCTCTTCCAACTTCCAGTTACAGGCAACTATTGATCTGCTTTCTGCCACCTAATTTTGCATTTTCAAGAATTTCATGTAAATATGTTCGTACTGTAGGAAGTCTTTTGTATCTGACTTCTTTCCCTTGCACGGTGTTTCTCAGATGTGTCTGTGCTGTTGTGTCTATTTATATGTGGTTTGTTTTACTACTGAGTGGTATTCCATAGTATTAATATTCTACAATTTGTTTATCCATATACCAGTTGATGGACAGTTGGGCTGCTTCTGATTTTGCACTATTATGAATAATGCTGCTAATAACATCAGTAGATAAATCTTTGTTTGGACATGTCTTCATGGGTTTCTCCTGGACAATACCTCTAAGAAGATGCTGTGTAATAGAATGTTCTGTGATGATGGATGTTTTCCTATAGCCACACTATACAATACCATGACCACCAGAACATGTGACTATTTAGTACTTGAAATATAGTTAACATGACTGAGAAACTTGAGTTTTGATTTTACTGCGTTTTAATTAATTTATCTTTAAATATAAATAGCCACATGTGGCTGGTGGCTATTGTGCTATGCCTTGATGGAGATTGCTAGATCCAATGGTAAACATATGTTTAATTTTATAATATGCTGACACAGTATTTTTCAAAGTGATTGCAACATGTGGTATGACCCATTACAATACTGGGTAATGTCAATCTTCAGCTTTAGCTATTCCAGTGAATGGTTTTAAAAAGTGTTTTCCTAATGACTGGTGATTTTGGAAATCTTTTCATGTGTTTGCATATGTTTACAATTTCATTCAATTACATAAGGATACAGTGTTTTTTCTTTTTTTTTGCATATTGATATTGTATCCTGCAATCTTGCTAAACTTACTTTTTAATTCTAGTACTTTTTAATTTTTTATTCTTTGGTAAATTCCTTAAGGGTTTTTATACATTTGAGCTTGTCACTGCAAGTTAAAAATCTTACTTATCCCACCAAATCTTTATGGCTTTTATTTATTTATTGGTTTACTCTTTTGCTTAGGACAATGTTGCTGAAGTACATTGTTGAAAACAGACATCTTTGCCTTGATCCTGATCTTAGCAAGAAAGGAGCAATCCTTTTGGTGTTAAGTATTATATTAGTGACAGTTCTTATCACGGAGGCTTTTAATCAGGCTGAGAAAGTTCTCTCCTATTCCTAGTTTGCTGAAAGGTTTTATCACGAATGGGAGTTGAATTTTGCCAAACTTTTTGTCATCTATTGCAATGATTATATGTTTTTCTCCTTATCCCATTAACATGTTGTGTTACATTGGTTTTAATTGTTAGAAAAACTTTAATTTCTGAAATACACTTCATGTGGTCATGAGGTATTGTTCATTTACATATTGTTGGAATCAGTTTCTAAAATTATGTTCATGTGAAAAAATCGTATGTAGCTTTCTTAAGAATACCTTTGGTTTTAGTGTCTTAGTAGAAATGGCCTTGTAAAAGGAGGTGTGAAGCTTTCTTTCCTCTATTTTCTGAATTGGTGTTAGACTGATAATAATTTTGCCTTAAATACTTGAAAGAATACACCAGAGTAGCCATCTCAAAATTTGCTTTGGAGACTTTATATTTTGAATTGAATTTTTAAAATTGATATAGGGTTTTGAGTATTCTGTTTCCTATTTGGGTCAGTTGTGTAATTTTTGCCTTTTGCAGACTGAATCCATTGCATCTAGGTTGTCAGATTTATTGGCATTAAATTGTTCATAATACTTCCTTATTATCACTTTAATGTAAGTGGGATAGTTACGTCCCCTCTTTTTTATTCACTAATATTGCCAATTTTTATTTTATTTGGCTTTTCTTATTGATCAGTCTAGCTAGACGCTTATCAATCTTAGTGACACTTTCAAAGAACAGCTTTTCCTTTGGTTGATTTTCTCTATTGTTTGTCTATATCCTATTTCACTGAATTCTGCTTCTATTTTGTTCTTCCTTCAACTTACTTTGGGTGTAGCTTGTCATTTTTCTAATTTTTAAAGGTGGGAATTCAGATAATTAATTTCCAAAAGATTTTTTTTTTTTTTTCCTTAGTGGTCTCTCCTTTGGTAAAGGCAGAAGATTCAACCTCACAAGCTGCTACCTGAGGGCAGGAACTGTCTCCTCAGTCCTGCCCCTGATGCATTGAAAACCCAGCCCAGCCATTCTGATCCTGCTTTAGAGGTCTGCCCCGTTCTCCCACAGACCTCCATTATGTAAGAAATAAACCTTTTTACACCCTTTGGGAACATGTGAGGTCGTGGCACTATCTGTCTCAATATCTGGACAAATTTTGGGTGGGGGTTCACCTGCCTTTGGTGGGGACCATGACAGGTTTTAATTGAGCCACAGCAGACTTCCTGTGCCAACTGTATGCATGGCCTGTGTTTCCCATGTATTTACATTTCCAATATTTCTCTTTATATTTAAAGTGTGACGTGTAGACATCCTACAGTTAAGACTAGTTTTTTAATTCATCCTGACCACCTCTACCTTTTAGTTGTCTATTAACATTTAATATAATTTTTCATATGTTTTGTTTTGGGTCTACCATTTTATTATTTGTTATCACCTGTCTCCTCTGGTATTTTTTGGTCCTCAGTTTCTCCTTTACAGACTTTTGTCAGATGACTTGAATAATTTTAGAATTCTATGTTAATCTTTCTTCTAGCTTTTTAGCTAGACATCTTGGTATTTTTCTTTTTTTTTTAGTACTTGTTCTATAGTATTAAATATATGTCCTTAACTTTTCATAGTCTAACTATTGTGAATATTGTGTATCCGTTCATATGAAAAATAAAAACCTTACAACTACATGGGTTCATATCGCTCCCTAATTTTTTATGTTATAATTGTTATACATATTATATTTACATATATACAAACCCAATAAGAAAATGTTATAATTTTTGCTTGAGGCAGTTATGATTTACGTGGAAATGAAGAGGAATAAAATACAAAAACACACAAATCATTCCTCTACTTTTATTCCCAATTACATGGACTTTTACCAATTTATCTAATATTCTTTATTTTATTCTGTGGATCTGAATTTCTGTCTGGCATCATTTCCATTTAGCCTAAAGAACTTTATTTATCATCTTTTATAAAGCAGGTCTGCTGACAAAGAATACTGTTAGTTTTCTTTTATCTGAAGATTTCCTTATTTTGACTTCAATTTTGAAGACTACTTTTACTAGATATAGATTCCTGGGTTTTTTTTTTTTAGCACTTTATAATTGTTATTTCACTATATTCTGACCTTAATTAACTTCTTATAAGAAAAAAGCTATTAATTTGCTCATCGGTCTCCTCTTTGTAACGTTTCATTTTTTTCCTGCTGCTTTCAAGATTTACCCTTTGTTTTGATTTCCAATGGTTGATGAATGGGAATTTGAGTCAAGCAGGTCCAGCCACTGCAGGTGGAACAGAAAAGATTGCAGAGAGGACTATGGGAAACAGATGTCTCTGCATGGTGACTTCCTCTGCGGGTACACATCTGAGGGTCTGGTGCAGGGCTGGGGTCTGCTGTACTTCTGGAGGGCTTGAGGGTGGAAAGATAAAATGGAAACAGAGCAGAGAAGAGAGCAATCTGAGAACTGCCTGACACCTTTGCTTCTGTCTGTTACTACATCAGACCCACTGAGAGCAATGACTTCCAGCCTCCAAATCTCACTGAAGATTAATAAGAAGTAACAAATGGTTCAAGCACACATGAAGACATTGGTTTATATGCATTGCTCTGCATTGATTGTGGAGAATGGCTTGGAGGGCACAGGAGACCACATCACCCCTGTGCAGGCAGCAGCTGGGAAAAGGATTGTGGCTGTGCAGGTGCATGAAGTCAGTGCTGTTGAGGTACATGTTGAGTAGATCCAAATTAACTTGGCAGTGGTGTAGATGTGAAGGAAAAATAGCAGAGCTGTGTCGAGGATGATTCAGGAATAAATGAGTAGATGATGGAGAGACAGGGTGGAGGGAGAATTGATTTGGGGGTACACGGACTTAGGGCTCTGTGTCCTACCTACATGGATATGTGCACTAAGCGGTTGGATGTATGTGCCAGGATCTCAGGGCACTGCACCAGGATGGAGACAATGCCTTGAAAAGAGAAACACAAATTGATGATGGTGGGAAATGTTATAGATAAAATATCCTGGAAGTTTGAGGAGAACAAAAGAAGACCAAGATAGAAATTAAGAGCCCACTAATGGATCTTTTGTACAACAACATATATGTATTGTTGGTGATGGGAAAGATTTCCAAGTCATGCTCTGATTGTTTCATGCAACCCTTGCTGTGTTCCAGAACATAGTGCAATATG
>NW_007741503.1:8740-9538 GCF_000696425.1 Galeopterus variegatus | reverse complement strand
AAAAAAAAAATATGTAAGCTTTCAGACAGGGTATATTCTTCCAGCTCACTAATGAGCTTATACTGGATTCTTCATTTAATTGATCAACCTTTACCTGTGTTCAGCATTAGGATTTGTAATTTTTGCAATTATTTCCTCATGTGGGACCTTCTCAGTGGCCTTTTTTTCTTTTTCCATATTAGTTATTATTATTATTATTAATGTGTCTGCACACAAATCCTACTGATAGGATCTCTTTCTGAGTGAATTAGTTAATGTAGGGTATGATATGCTAATGTCACATGTAGCAAACCAACCAGGAACAGGCCTGGCTCATTTCCCCTTATTTAAAGAGAAATGCCTATTTAATCTGCACACTGCATGAAAATTTTATTGAAATAATTATTTGGGCTAACCTTGATTCAGCCTTTTCAATAATAGTCATAAATAATTCCATAAATAAAATAATAAATTGAAAATGCCTATGTCAGACAGGTGCTGAGGCTGGAATGAGAATTACATGTGGTTTATTTTATGGCTAATGTAATTTTGTACTACAATGTATAAATAATACAGAGATAGGCCTATCTTAACATAATGTTCCTTATTAGTAATGGGCCTGCTGTGGCTAAAGGGATATTCTCTAGGGGTCTGATCTTTATTTTGACAACCAAGAACAGTGGATCCTCTTTGGGGTATTCCATGTTACTTTGTGTCCTCATTAGATTGGGCCAGTATTGTCCTTTTTTGGTAAAGACAGCTTTATTTACTGGCTGCAGAGATTTCTCACACTCTGCATACACAGGTAGTTGAAGTTAA
>NW_007741503.1:929-7351 GCF_000696425.1 Galeopterus variegatus | reverse complement strand
CAGAGTTCCTGGAACAAATCACATCTACTTGCCTCTCTGGGTTTAGATCTGACAAATCAGAGCAGTCCAGTGAAGTCGTGGGTGACTGAAGGACAGAAGTAAAAGCCATGGGTGGTCCCACAGAAAGAAGATGTGTGGTTGGAGTCTGGCTGTCAATTTCTGCTTTTGAACTATGTGGCTTGGGGTTGCCCAACAGCCCTGTAAACCAACCTGACTTGAAAATGGGACTGTCCAGTTTTGCTGGGCTCCTGACCACATTTCTGTTTGTCTAGATTTCCAACAAGGTTCTGCTTTTGTAGGTGGACAGTGGAGACTACCCAGTGCAAGTAGCAACCGGGAGCATGTTAATTCCTTTGGGGTTAAGGTGCAAACGATCGCCTCCTGGACATGGATTCTGCACAGAGAATTGTGTGGCAAATGCACACCAACTCTTTTTGAATAGCAAACTAGTTCACTTAGAACCAAATACCATGACAAGTGACAGTTAAGACAGCAGGCCATGGTGTCAAATTCAAATGGTGTTTCTTTACATACTGGCGTGAAGCAAGTTACTTAATCATTTTAGGTCTTAAAATTAGTTTCTCTGGGAGAATTTTCCAGACTCTTAAACCAGATTAGGGTCTTTGTGTCTGCCTTCACGGTACCTCTTACTAACAATTTCATAACATGCAAATCTAAGCCATTACAACAGCAATAAAAACACCAAACACATTTAAAACAACTTGTACAATATATTTCTTCACCTAGTAGATGTCACAATATATTTCTTCACCTAGTTGATGTTAGATACGTGGTAATTATTTTCCTTTCTTAGAAAAAATTGTATACATAATTGGAAAACATACTTTCACTGTATTCATAAAGTATTTTTTAATGTTATTTATTTTATAGAAATATTTTTGTTATGTGCTTTCTTAAGAAGAGACCTAATGAATTCCTAACTCAAACTTCTACCTGTCTGGATTTGACAAGAAGACTAGCTGAATCTAACAACACATTATTTTTTCTGCTAATGCTGCATTCTCTAAACTAGTTTAGAAGTGTTTATCTGGAATAGGAATATTCTCTTCATAACAGAATCTATTATTTATCTCTCAGTTTCTGTACCTTAATGTATTTTTTCCCCATCACCCCAGGTGGAGTACTTTCATTTCAAAGGACAACTTTGCACTGTGCACAGACACAATCCATTAAAGGACAAGACACACCTTCCTGCCCTTACTTGAACACAGTGTGCAGAGCTTAATCCATAACACAGTTTTTCATTTTAATAGCAAAGCACTAACATTTTATAAGAGTAGTTGCATCACATAAGAGAAATCCTACCAAAAGAATGGTATTGTGAACAGTAATTATAACACCAAAGAATTGTGGAGTTGGGGAGTTTGACCTGTTGAACTTGGAGCTCCATCTCTGTCAATGTCATCGAATCCTATGTTGCAGAATTACTTGCAGAGCTTTGGCATAAACTCACACTTGGAGTTGTTTCTGTATCAGCCTACTTTTCTGGAACAGTCTATTGTGTGTAAAGGTGGGGCGGGTGGGCTTTTTTTTCTCCTATAAATTTAACTTTGACATTATCAACTTTTTTATGCCATTTAAAAATCTTTTTTCTTTTCTTTCTTCCCTCTTTTAGGAATTGAGTTGTAATCATTTCACTGCCTGTTGGTGATTTTATGCTTTCCTTTTGGTGAGTGACTATTTTTAAAACTCAGGATTAGAGAATTTTTTTTTAATTTCAAATATTTTGGAAACTTCTTACGTGAGTCTCTGTTAACAGTGTTCATAATTTTTATAAACATCATTACTATTATATTATTGGATTTTTCCTTGCAAATAGAAATGGTTTTGTTATCATAGTCTCTTTTTTTCAGTGCAGCAAATATTCTGATCCTTAGTGATCATACCTTGCTTCTTTGCATGTCTGCTGGCTCTGTTAAACTTTTGTGTATACCTAGTAATCAGTATGGTTTACAGTATTTCATTTCCACAGATAAATTGCACTTTGAATTGCTCTTATATCTTTCTTTGTAAGAGAATTCTGAGTGGTGGATAATTTATTCAGGCTGGCTGCTATATTCTTTATTTCCAGAAAAAATGCATGTACTGTGGTCAATTGGTCTCAGCAATTTTTGAGCTGTGTAGTATACTTGACAAAGTACTTTCCAGATGTGTTTGTTCTTAAGCTAATGTAGCATGTATCATAGTATTTAGGATAATTTATTGAGGAAGAGAGTAGAATTGAATTTGGGTGTCCACTAGATCTCTTTAGCCTCTCCTGAAAGCTCTAGTCATTTGCTATTTAACACTGAAGTGTCCACGTGTGCTTTTTCAGACCGATTGCCTGCATAATGGTAATGTGACGATTAGCAATAAGTTCATCATAACTGAACACTGGAATTCCAAGGGATTTTATAAATGTAGTTTTCTTATGAGGCCGTGCATAAATATTTTTTATTCTGTCTTAAACTTTACCTGGGTTGGGGTGATGGTACTTAAAACCAAATGATGCACAGAAGCTCTGGCCTGACCTCATATTCTAGAGGTGAACAGACAGGCCCTGCCAGATGACATGTGGTGTCTATGGTCACCCCAGGTGTTAATGTGGACCCAGGACTAGAGTCATTGATACTTGTGGTGACATTGTAGGTTTGAACTAATTTCACTTTGGGACTAAAAGTTAAAACTAACATTGCTTTAAGAAAATAATATCCCTACTTTAAAAGACTGCATGCTTGTTTCATCCCTCTTTAAGTGAAGGGGGACTAGAGTCATTGATACTTGTGGTGACATTGTAGGTTTGAACTAATTTCACTTTGGGACTAAAAGTTAAAACTAACATTGCTTCAAGAAAATAATATCCCTACTTTAAAAGACTGCATGCTTGTTTCATCCCTCTTTAAGTGAAGGAATTTGTTAATATTTAAATAGGATGTGAATCTGATAGTAGTCTCAGGTATTTATTTTTTCCTCAGTAAAATGCCATTTGTTTTGTTTTTTGTTTTTTACTTTAAAAAACAAGTTTCATAACTGCTCAAGAATCATAGAAAAGGAGATCATGTTATTGGTTTTGATGTTGGCTTACTCTGAGCTTAAAGGAAAATTAATTTGTTAATACTCAGAAAACAAATTTACTTAAAATGAATATATATGACGGTACTTCAAACTGTGGAAAAATGGAATTACAAGGTAATATGAATTTTTTTCATGGACTTCTTGTGTATTTATATATACATTATACATGCATATACGTATGCATCTCACATATATATATATTTATACATATGAGTTATTACTTAGTAAAAAATGTAATTTCCTCACTTATTATGATGCCAAAAAATGTCATAGGCTTCATTCTTAGAAATTGAAATTAATGCTTGTGATATATTATAAACAATATTGAATTAAGAGAAGAAATATTTTGAGTCATTCATTTTGTGCTAATATCTATTTCAGATTTTAAAATATTCTCATTTCATTAACTGATGTTTTTCCTAGAGCTTCATGAAAAGGAAAATTAATCTCCAAATAGCATTCAAAATAACACAGGCAAACAATATAGTCTTTTTATTATACTTCCTTAAAAATATTATAAACTGGTCTTTCCCCGATGCATCACTAATTAGAACTGGAAGAGGCAAGGAGGTACATTTTCTAAATTTTAAAATCCTAATAATTTCTTCATGGAGCTTTTGTGATGAAGTGTCTGCACATATCTGTGTGCTGATTAAACTCTGATTTCTTCTCGTTGCTTTTACTCTGGGATTGACAATTTTCACAGGTATTTATACATGATGTAAGATGAAGCTAAGAATAATGGTTCCGCTCAATTAAAAAAAAACGCTCATAATTTTTATTTGATTTTCTCATGCCTGATTTCATTAATTTGCATTTTCTCTATTTTATCTTTACCATATGACATCTTTCTATGTTCACCTCAGGATGGCCTTCTTCGACTTCTAGACTCTTCTTTTATTTATTCTCATTGCATGCAGATATTTTTATTACATTTGCTGTAATTTCAATTGATTATTTACTTATTTTTTTATTTTTTTTATTTTTAGTTTAGTCTGTAAGTTCTGTGAAAGGTCTTCCTTTTCACCATTTTATCCCTAAGCTCTGGGATAGTATCTGGTGCATGGTAGACACTCAGTAAATGACCATTGGTAGGGATGAATGGAACACGAAATAAATGAATTGACCTCCATAATGCATGAGGTAGAGAACATATCTTGTCTTGGAATTCCAAATCTATGATCTCTTCATTGGGAACATTTCATAATTAGCAAGAGTCAGAAACCAACCAGCATATACTGGCCAGGTAAGAAAGATACCCTGAAAGGGTAAACCTTTTCTTGATCCTACATGGACTATTGCAGAAACTTAAGAGAAATTAACTGGTGTATATAACCACAGGAATGTGTTTCCTAAAACGGCATAGGGTTGCAAAAATGTAGATGAATGACAGCGATTTTTTGTAATTTTCACGGTTGAAGTAAGCAAACCAATGACAGATTACCAAGTGGTCATGGATTGCTTAAAAAAATAACCCCTCTAACATTAAGAGGCTTCAGAAGGAAAGGAGCAGCTGGGATTTGATCTTTGGGTCTAACTCTGAATCATGAGATCATCCTAGTAAACGACATGCAAAAGGTCTGGAGTAAAAGCAAAACCATTATTGGAGCCCAAAGCTTGGCTGCTCTCAGCTCAGAAACAAAAGACGCGTCAGTTTCAAATGTTGGTGCCAGGCAGCAAGTTTATCATCAGATGTCTGAGGAGACAGCTAAGCTACCTCTGCCTCAGAATCTTAGAGCTCTGGGAGGACAAACAGACAAAGGGAGAAGTGTATCGAAAAATGCCACAGGAATAGGGTCGGTGACTACCTGCAGATCAGCAAGTTTTCATCTCTGTCCCGGTGCTCTGTCCTGTGAAGCCTGGAATCAGACCTCTTGGCTTTGACTTCATCTCCTTCCCAGACCATCTGCAACTTAAAATAAGACTGTTAGTTTTGCAAGTTACTGAGTTATGGTCTTGCCTTTATTCCTCTTACAGACCGCAGAGATTGTCCATTGTTCAAGCAGCATTGTTTTCTCAGCATTGAGCTCTAATAAGGCTGTTGTTATGCTGAGCTAGTATTTGTGGTGTTCTATCAAAATGACTCAGATTAATTTTCCCAGGTCACCCAGAATTAAATGATGAGACAGAGAATGGGAAACAGAGAGAGATTCTTTGTTGGTTTTACTTTCAGTAAGCATACTGGGCTTCAGGTTCCAGTTCAGATATACACAGTGCTGAAAAGAGCACAATTCCCACTCTTAGAACAAAACAAAAGCTAGATGAACTGCAGGTTAATGACTTTTCTTGAACCCAGCAGAGAACAGGGATTGCAGATCAAACCAGAAACCTGGAAAGAGCCAGGTGCTTTGCAGGGAGATTTAGGACCCTGGCGTCTGCTTGCCTGGGGCAGACATCACCGAACACCACTGAAGTGCCTAGAACCATTTAACAACTGGCTAAAGGCCAAGTGTGATTGAGTGCGAGAGAGTGAGACTCCTCCAGGACTGATCACAGAGTCCCACCCTCCTGGAAGCTTTTCTTCTAGTGACTCCATCATATCCTCACAGGGAGGTTCAGGGAAAATCCAGAGAAAGCTCCCCCTAGAACCATTTAACAACTGGCTAAAGGCCAAGTGTGATTGAGTGTGAGAGAGTGAGACTCCTCCAGGACTGATCACAGAGTCACACTCTCCTGGAAGCTTCTCTTCTAGTGACTCCATCATATCCTCACAGGGAGGTTCAGGGAAAATCCAGAGAAAGCTCCCTTTGGTACTGGCTGGCCAAGGGAAAAGCAGCCACTACCAAAATCTACCCAGACCCAGGTCCCCTGCCTCCTGTATGGAACAAAGGCCTGATGAGTTCCCTCCCTGTGCCTTGGAGCGGAAGCCATCTCCAGCTAGTGAGCTGGGCAATCCACAGCTTCCCCTGTCAGTTTTCTGTCTCTCAAGGATCAATGGCCTTCATGGCCTGATGGCAGGTGTCTTGGAAACCACTGTCATATACGTTTTCTGGTTTGTTTGAGGAATGAGGGTAAATTGGTCTCTGTTAGTCGATTTGATTGGAGGCACAAATTCTCCACTGAATGAGTTTTGGCACCGAATAAAAACAAATTTTCCCAGAGCCTTTTGTATTTTATTATTGTGAATATAGTACCCAGACAGTCCTCACTTGGTCTAAAGCATAGGTTATAAGTTCCTAAAGTGCACGGTAAATTCTCCTGCTGAAGATAGACATATTCTGATATGTTTTTTCTTATGACCACAATTTTACATCGTAGGGTCTCTACAGTGTATGCTTGCTTTTATTATTATTTCCATGCTAAGAAAATATTCTATTCATGGTTATATAAATTATATATATATATAT